>NW_010972528.1:3726216-3785534 GCF_000737465.1 Haliaeetus leucocephalus | reverse complement strand
CTCCGCGTCAGGCGGCGGCGGCGGCGGCGCCTGCAGGGCGGGAGCCGCCTCCTGCGAGGGCTCCAGCTGGAAGTAGTCCCCGCAGGCCTTCCTGTGCTTCCAGCCCGCCGACACTAGCTGCGGCCGCTCCCAGCGCCCCACCGTCTGCCAGCGGGGCTGGCTCAGCTCTGGCCGCCGGCTCCGCAGCAGCAGCTTCCCGGGCTGCGCCGCCGCCGCCGCCGCCTCCTTTTGCCCGCGCCGACGGCGCTGCGCGCCCCGCTGCAGGCGCAGCCGCAGGGCCCAGGGGACGCGCACCACGTTCGCGGGGGGTTCCGCGCCCGCCGCCAGCCGCCGCGGCAGCAGCAGCGGGAGGGGAGCCGCCATCCCGCCGCGGCTCAGCGCCATGGCGGCGTCTCACGTGGCGGCGGCGGCGCCGCCCGATGACGCCGTGAAGAGACGCTTCCCCCGGTTCTCCCCGCCCCCCGGAGCCGCGGCGGAGCCACGCGAGGAGGGTGAGTCCCACGGAGGGGGGGGGCCGGTACCTCAGGAGGCGGCGACGGCGGCCCCTTCACGTTCGCCCGTGCCGCGCCCCGCGGGAGCAAACGTAGCCCCGCGGGGCTGTGGCAGAGGCGGCCCGGCGCCCCTCGCTCAGGGGAAGGAGCCGGTGCGGCGGGGAGCGCCCCCCCCCGGGGCCGCCGGAGGCGCCCGACGCCTCAGGGCGCCGCTGAGCTCTCTCACGGCTCCACGCGAGTGGCGCCAGGGCCGCGGGAGCTGAGACGGCAGCGGTGGAGCAGCCGGCCTGCCAGCTACCAAGGGAACCCTGTCAGGTTTGGCAGGGTCACGCACTCCCCCAGCTCCCCCTTCCCGCCAAAGGAAAGTTCTGGGCGTTCACGGGTAGGAAACTCTTCCGTGGCTATGCCCCTTGATTTTCTCTTTCAGCTAGTACCGCAACAGGAATGACGGTGAACACGCCTCTGTGTTTTAGAGGAAAGAAGATCCTGGCTCCAATGGTGCGAGTGGGAACATTACCAATGCGTCTTCTTGCTCTGGACTATGGTGCTGATATCGTGTACTGTGAGGTATGAAGGATGAGCAGATGAGGCAGTCTTATCTGATAACATTATTATTAAGAAAAGTACAAATAGACTTTGTTTATTGTAGGACTTTTTCCTTTTATATATATTTTTCATTAGAAAAATGGGGGGAAAAAGAATCTCTATGGCTTAAGGCATTTCCCTTTCAGCAGTCCTCAAGTTATGGCAAAACCATATTTTAAGACTGTTCAGTAACTTCAATTCATTTAGACAAAACACTCACCATAACAATTTCCTCACATTCCATGGTGTTTTGGTTTTTCTTGCGTTTTTCTGGGGTTTTTTGTTTGTTTGGGTTTTTTTCTGGTTGTTTTTTTTGTTGTTTTTTTTTTTTTTTGAGTAGAGTCATAACATTGAAGGAAGTTTTAGGCTGACCTACCCTCTCACCCAGTTATTACTGCTGTGCTAACCCAGGGCATCCATATATACTCCTCACAGCACTGCTGTCCTTGTTGCTTAACCACTTTTCTTAAAGCCGCCTGAAGTTGAGACTCCAGTTTGGTGCAGATGTTATTGGTAGGACTGCTAGTCTTCACTATCCTTATCCTTGCAGTGCATCAGTATTCCCATTTTCCCCTTCAGTGCTATTATTAGCTCTTCTGAAATGTAGGCACTGTTACAAGTTACGTGACTCGGCCAAGATTTTAAAAAAAACATCCAAACAACGAAACAGTAAAGAGTTAAAAATAATGTAAACATGGCTTAAATACTGGCTTTCCTGGAGAATGTTTGATCTGTTACAATAGAACATACTGAAACAAACTGTCAGAATCAGTCATTTATGATGTTCTCCTGGAACCTTCACAGCCGTTCTCTTGCGAGTTAGCTCACTACCCTTTTTGGGGGAGATGAAAGGAAAGATTTGTTCTCAGAGAGACAATATGCTGTCTTTGTCTTGGCCACAGCTCACATTTTGTCTCTAGCTTCTAGAATTACAAATGGTATTTTATTAGATCGGCTCTGTGTGAAAGAGTAATTACTGCTGGATGATTCAATAAAAAAAATCTCAAAATTCAGTAGAATAGTTACCACTGTCTGTTGTAAAATTGGGAGTAATAAGGTGTTTTTCTTCTTTGACAAACAATAATTATCAGTTTCCCAGTTGATGAATTATGACCTCTCTGCTTTACATGGGATTAAGTGAGAATATTTTTTTTTTTCCTTCTCTGGGAGGCTAACTGTAGATCATGTATAGAGAAATCACAAGCATAGAGTTACAGAATCTAGAAGTCTTAAACGCTAAAGTGAGTCAGGCTTCAGACAGCCTTTGTACTTTTCCAGTATCCCTTATGCTTATTAGTAGTAGCAAAGAACCTTGTTACTGAGCAGCTACTGCATTTCATTAACCACAGGTTTGACAGGGCCATTGTACAGGAAATTAGTGGAAGGTAGTAATGTAGAAATTGTGTTGGTTTTTTTCTTTAAAAAAAAACCAAAACAACCAAAAACCACAACAAACCACATGCACAAATGTATTGCTTTGCTTACTGCTGAAGTCACAGGGTATGAGAAGGTATTTAATCCAGCGGTGTAAACTGTACAGCTAAAGCAGTTTGTCTTTCATGCACACTTTTTGCTCCAATTCCAGAGAAACAGTACCTCAAAAGAAGAGACCCTCAAACTTACTTAACAAGTTGCAGTATGTAACAAAACTTGTAGTGTGAAGGTTATTCTTACAGCTAAAAACATGTTGTAGTTTTCCTCATCTCACCTCAAAAATCAGGTCTTCTTCATTGGTTTTTCTTTTTTCCACATTGCTGTTGAGAAACAGTAGAGTTAATATGCCTTTGACATGGATTAGTGTTTGCAGTTAGATAGCTGTCTTAATGGGTTTTATCAGAAAAACTATGTAGGTTTTTCTTAAGAACTGACAAGTTAGTATAAAATAGAGTTGTTGTAGGCAGCTGTACTGCAGTTGTTTGGCAATGGAATGGCCTGGATAAGTGCAATTTGTAACTTCATTTCTGTATGGTAAAACTTCATTTTCTGATTTATCCTTTTGTTTTCCAATCCTTTCCCCCCAGCCCCCTTAACATTTTGGATCTCAAAGCTGTTTCAGAACTTAATGTGAACAGTACTTGATAAGGAGTATTAGTTAAAAACTTAAATTAAAAGCACTACTCATGAGACCTATGGTATACTGCAAACAGATTGAGATTAGCCTAATTTATTGCTTGTTTATCCCTTACCTATAAATCAGGAGGTCTTAAACCTTGTATTACTTGCTAAAGCAAAGAGTCTATAGTAGACTAAACCTCTTCAAGTAACTAACACAATAGTATGGTGGGTTTTTTTCTCTATTTATATAACAGTTGGAATAACAGTTGCATATTTATTTCGGTAGCTGCCGTGGTTTAACCCCAGCCAGCACCTAAGTACCAGGTAGCCGCTCACTCACTCTCCCTCTGCTGCCCCCAGTGGGATGGGGGAAAGAATTGGAAGAAAAAGAGAAACTCATGGGCTGAGATAAGAACAGTTTAATAGAACAGAAAGGAAGAAATAATAATGATAATAATAATAATAAAATGACAATAATAAAAGGATTGGAATATACAAGTGATGCACAATGCAATTGCTCACAGCCTGGTGCCCACTTTGTTCCTGAGCTGCAATTCCCCCCAGTAGCACTCCCCCCAGTTTATATACTGGGCATGAAGTCACATGGTATGCAATATCGCTTTGGCCAGTTTGGGTCAGCTGTCCTGGCTGTGTCCCCTCCCAACTTCTTGTGCCCCTCCAGCCTTCTTGCTGGCTGGGCATGAGAAGCTGAAAAATCCTTGACTTTAGACTAAACATTACTTGGCAACAACTGAAAACATCAGTGTGTTATCAACATTCTTCTCATACTGAACCCAAAACATAGCACTGTACCAGCTACTAGGAAGAAAATTAACTCTATCCCAGCTGAAACCAGGACAGCAGCTAATAAGTTATATTGGCTCAAGCTGTAGCCCTTTGTCAATTGAAGGTAGTCAGTTTGTCTTAAAGCTCACCTATAATCAAGTTGATGAGATGCATAAGAGAAAAAGACTCAAATGGTGTCCTTAAAAAATTGAACTGCATAAATCTGCAGTTAAGCTAATATATGTAGAAAAGCCATCAATTCTAGAAGAATGATGACTCTATGTTTGGTCTCCAGTAAAGGTCAACACAAAGACTAATTTTTTCTTTTAACAAATGTAGAGAACTGTTAAAACTCAGGGTTAGGATAAAGAAGTCTTAGAGCCTAATACTGCTGGTTTGTTCACCTGTGTGCTTGGCCAGTACAAATCTACATTAATTTTTGAGGTGGTCTGTTGCTATAACATTATCTTCCCCTTCCACTCTAGGTGGCTCGTTCTGCTTTGTTTCCAGCTTGCTAGATAGGTACTTAAACAAAATGGTTCTTCTAGAACTATGTAAACGTATAATATTCTTATGTTCATATGTTTGATTTGTATTTTGAAACTTCAATTAAGCATGTTGTATAGTTAAACTCTTGTTTTCATTTGCATTCTTTTTCTGTATTTGGTATCCCTAGGTAGATATTCTTATTTAATAAAATGGGAACTGTTTATAGCTGGGTAGTTTAAACACTTCAACTCACTGAGATATTTTTATTCTTTCTTCTCAGGAGCTGATTGATATAAAGATGCTGCAGTGTAAGAGGGTTATAAATGGCAAGTATAGCATTTCTTTTGTTAATATCTAAGCATTCTTTTTTCAAGTTAAGAGAAAAGATAATTATTTCTCTGAAGTAATTTTATAGTGATTACAATGAGGCATCAGGACATATAATCTCTCTAAACTGTGTCTAGGGACTTAAAATAAGCTTTTGAAGTACTACCTTCTTACACCTGTCTGCTGCTTTACAGTTTCAAACTTTCAGTTTCCCATCTTGAGGAATTTCAATAGTTCAGTTAGTGTCCCTCAGGAAAACCATAAATGTTTTTGGAGGATAGGGCTAATGTATTAGTAACTGACAGTTTTTTATTCTTTTTAGAGCTTTAATGCAAAGTCTTTCTGCACCATTGACTTAGTTTATTACAAGGATTTGATGAGGTTTCTGTTAAACAATTTGACAGAGGTCAGGCTACTGGCTGTGCAAGTATAGGCCTTCTAAAGTGAAATACTTTATAATTTTAGCTTCTGGAAGTATGTCTTTCTCTTTTTATCATGAAAAATGGGATTAGTGTTGGAAATCCATTACTAATATTTCAGCATTATGCTTCCTGGCAGCAGGTGAAAGAAACTAGTAGCTGGAATAGACAGGACATCAATGTTCCAGTGCATTATTGAAAATGTTAAAGCTTTTAGTTTTATGTGTGTTAAAAAGACAAATAATAAAATTGGAATTAACAGATAACACTCCTCAATTCTACATACTGGCTTCAGCCTCTCTACTGCCTTCATACGCTATTATAATAAAGAATAAACAGTAAGGAACTCTTGTTTTGATTTGGGGTTTTTTTTTGGTGGTGGTTTTTTTTTCCCCAGAAATGTTACATGTGTATGCGCTAATATGAAATCTAATTTCCTGAGCAAAACTACTAAATATTAGTTACAAAGCCTTTTAATTTTTCAAGAAAAGTTTGATAGTGTCCAGGAAACAAATTCATTTGGACTGCAGTAGAGACAGTTTCCAATCATAAGTCTTTATCAATGTTAGCTGTTTGTGACATTATAATATACACACCTTTTAGTCTACTTCAATAAGGAAGCAAGACATGCAAGATCTCACTGTTTATCGTTCTTTTATTAACTTGAGGTCCATAGGCTAGATCTGGCCTAACACGATTTTCACAGACCAATTCTTAAAAAGATATCTTTGAGACCTCCCCAGCTGAGTGGCATGAGAAACAGCTGTTTGTATGTCCCTGCTGGCGAATGGAAGTCCACTACAAATCTACCTTGCCCTCCTGCTCCTTCCTAAAAATAGTACCGTTATGTTCATTCTGGCTGATTCATCATTAGATTTGTTCTGGTGCTGATGCTTTCCCAAGAAACAGGCTGGGGAATGATTAGGGAGTACTATGGGAGGGAAACACTAACATGCAAGAAATGTACTGCAAGGACATTTAGGAGGTAGGGTGCCATTAGTTCTGCTGTTCATGGAAGACTTATTTGATAGCATTTCATTTATATACAAGTTACATAGTCAGATGAGTTCCTTTGTGATTACATTTGTATATAATTTTTGTCTGTTTTATCTGCTTCTCATTTCATATAGAAGTACTTGAAACCGTGGACTTCATTGCACCTAATGAAAGAGTTGTTTTCAGAACTTGTGAAAGGGAGAGGCACCATGTTGTCTTTCAAATGGTAAGAAACCAACCACAGGTACTCTTCTGATAACATAATTAAACAAGGTGGTGCTAGTAATATTAATCTAAGTCTAAAGCAGCTCTCTGTATTGCAGACTATCAATTTCTTGATGCTTCAGGCAGAAGTAGAGTTTCACACCAAATGTGTTGCAGAATTTCTAATCTGTTGTTACGCATGTGATCAAGATGCTACATTATAAGCTCTCCATACAGAAGTTTTCAGAAGACGTGATTAAGATGAATACTGTACTGTATGACAGCAGCTTCTTTTTGTAATAGGTATCTTTGATGTTTTTCTGAACATACAGATACCAAAAATAAATTATGCTGATGTTTGATCACGTGTTTAAGTCTTGTGCTGTCCAGTAAACAGTCTCACTGGAAAGACTGAAAAAATGGCATTGTTTAGTGTTAATAAGAGAGGATTAACCTGTGCGTTAACATTGCACAAATGGATTAAAGGCTGGTGGAGAGAAAAAGATAGTAATTTGCTCTTTTAGACCACTCTGTGTAGGACAAGAGATGATGGGAGTTGGAGGGAGGGAGAAGTGTGGACTGCATCAGATAGTAAAAAGACCTTTTTCAGTGGTAATGGTAGCCCTGGAATAGGCTGCTTGTAGAATTGTTATTAGTGGAGCTTCTTAAGAACATGATAAATAAATATCAAATGGTGATGGGCTAAGAACATTTGATACTACTGTAGGTTAAAAGGGTGGACAGACCTCTCCTCTTCAGTGGCTGAATCTACATGCTTTAGCTGTGCTGTGGATGGGTATCTGTTACTTTATACTAAGCATTAGGGCAAATATAGTTATACACGTGTGCAAGTGAGCACGTAATTTTTAATTAATTTGATGGTATTTTATAGTTATAAATCCTCTTGTTTTACCAACAGGGTTCAGCAGATGCTGAAAGAGCTCTGGCAGTAGCTAAGCTTGTGTAAGTCATCTTCTCTCACCGCCTTCCCACCATGGGTTTGTTTAGGGTTTTTTTGTAGAGAGGAATTATTGTGGAAGACAGTTTTTTATGATTGAGAGGATCAAGGTGGGTCTTGATAGGACCAAGAAAAGTTCTGTAGGACCTGCACAGTAAAGTACAGCATCTCAAAAGGCCAGTGGTATAGTGGTGTAACTGCAACTTCTATTTAAAATAATTCTTGCTCAGCAGCTGCATAAGTTCTATGCTGGTCTTGATGGATTTTTGCTAGTGCAGTGTGTCCTTGATCTCTCCAATATGAAATTTCCCTGGGTATTGCCCAGCTGCAAGTACAACCAATATGCCTGAAAATGTCTCCTACTGTCTGTGCTTTGAAACCCCCAATAATGTATTATGCAGAAATGAAAAGTGTGTTTCAGACCTTTTTAAAAGGTGTTTTTAAGCCTCCATTTTAAATAGATGGACGTTTCAATAGGACTTGCCTTAGTGACAGCTTTTGCACAACACTGGTCATTGAAACCTGTGGACAGACTGATCTTCAGACTGTTGTTAAAATAAATACGTGACTTATATAAGTGAGAAGCTAAAAATTCACAAGTTCAAATGAAAACTTAACCTTAAATTCTTATTTAAGCCTTAATGATGATAGAACAAGTTTCCTGGAAAGATGTCTATTTTCTGATTCTTGTTCTAATAAGCTGAAAAATATTTCAATTGTTTCTTTCTTCTCTTTCAGAGAGAGTGATGTAGCTGGTATTGATATCAACATGGGATGCCCAAAAGAATATTCTACTAAGGCAAGTGGACTTTGGTTACTTTTAAATAAGCTTTTTCTTTCTTAGAAGTGTGGAATACATGTTCAAGTTTTCTGGTTTGAACAAATTCAAGCAGTAAAATTTTCATGCAGATAAACTTGAGTTTATTTTTTTGCAATAAACAGAAGAGTCTTGAAGGTGTCATGGCCCTAATACAGTAAAATAACATACTCTATTAGAAATCTCCCTTAAGAATAGGTTTGGTCGTGTAATTAAACATACCATATCCTTAAGTGGGTAAGCATGTATGAAGTTTGTAAGCTCAGGTTAGCGTGGACTTGTACCACTGAGCAAGTGGTGATTGTATTTTCTGACAGGACAACCACTGAATATTGAGGAGAACGTAGTGAGGTTGTTAAATTGTATTATTGTACAAAGTTAACACTAAAACTATTTAGAATTCTGAAAACTCTGACAGGCTATGTCGTATGTTGCATTTAAAAGTAAATTCTGTAAGACAGGATAAAAGAAAGTGTTTAGTTTTGGGGGGGTGTCTGTTTTCCTGAGGTCACTAATTTGTTGAATGAGTGAAATATGTTCTGCTTAGCCTTAATAACAATAGGAATCACAGTTTGTCATCTGAGCAAGTAAACATTTGCAACGTAGCAATGCTGAGTTCAATTCTTGGTCAGTTTTAAGTGGGAGGAGGATGGATCAGTTAAAACTTGATTTTTTTTTAGTCAAGCACCTGTAATTCTAAACTAGTCCACTCTCTGTGGCTAAAACAGAGTAGTCAAACTGGTTGTTAGCACTGTTAAGCCAGTTACTGTATAGATAAAGTATCAGTAAATTAGACCATGGAGCTCCATTTTGATGTCAGATGTTCAGGCAGAATAGATAAGAGAAATTTTGCACTTATTGTCAAAGAAAAAGGAACTTCCCAACTTTAAAGACTTAAAACTTCATTCCAGGGAAGAAGCCTGGCTGTTGCATTTAAACTTTCTATCCTCTAGTCTTTGTAGCATTGGCATTTTTAGCATTTGGAGCAAGTTCTCTGTCATGTGAAGCTGTAAAGCTTCATCCTTTAAACAGAAAAAATAATATAACCACATAGGCAGTACTTTTACTTCCTAATTCTGTGTTACCCATCTTTACATCTGGAAGCTTTTTACTGATCTTTTACTAAAGCAAGAGCACAAATGTAAATGGTAACTTGAGATCTGCCTTAATTCCTAGTATCACCGTAAGCTTTTCTAGAACTTACATATTTTCTTTTGGCAAACCAAGTTGCCTGTGGACCAAGGAAGACTAATTTTTTTCCCTCTCCCCTTTCACAGTAGAAAAAAATACAATAAACTGTCACAGAATTCTAGCTGGCGCATAAATACATGGCTGATTGAAATGTGGTATCAGGTGCATGAAAGCAATGTTGTTAAAATGGGGAATAGTAAAGGCCAAAGCTGACCCTGCCAAACATACCCATACCTTGCATGATGTCATGACATTGTACAGACTCTAGTCCACATAAGTATATTGTCCTCCTTTCTCAGTTTTTCAGCCAAGAAAAAAGAATGCTTTGTCTAAATGGATTTATTTTCCATTAATGGAACATATCTTTTGATAAAACTACTTGAAAAGGGTTTATTTTAGATCACATTACCTTAAAGAAATAAAAGGACAGACTACATCATGGAGTTCTGGAACAGAAGAACCAAAGGGCCCTAATGACGGTACATAGAGCATGTAAGAGAGGGCTGATGTTTTTCCATCACAAAGATTGCTTTTCCTTTGGAGCATGTGAGGTGTGTAAGAATGCTGGACATCTTTCAGGTCTCTAATATCTTCGCTTTAACAGTTCATAGTGTTTCAGCCTGGGTCTGACAATGGTCAGTGTTGAAAGTACCCAGTGATGGTGCAAGAAAGGCATAGAATGGATCAATTTATGGGGGGATTTTCTGTTTCAGTACTACTTAGTTTTGTAGGTTGGCTTGCACTCTGAAGAATATAACTTAAATTATTCTAATATATTCCATCTAACTTGTGAATAATTTTACCCACATATATTTCTAGAGTTTTTCTGTTTTAATCCCATTAACTTTTTTGTTTCAATGAGAACTTATGAAGATGACATTCTTTTGAACTCAAATTTTAATTTCCCCTGTTCTGGAGTCTTTTGATTTATGTATTTAGATTCTGTTGTTTCTGAACTTCCTCTGTTTTTCTGCTTTTGAGATAAAGTGGTATTACCAAGGAACTGTAGTCATGTTGAGGACATGTCATTAAATTCATAATGGTCTGATGATGTTTCCAGTAATGTTTTTTTTAGCCTTTATTACTTTCTTCTGTATCATAACTAATTACAAGGGAGACTTTTTTATTCTTCCACAGAATCATAATTAATAACAAAACACCAAAACATCCACCCTGTATTAGTGTGAAAGATCAAAAATTCAAATGCTGGTGAATCGTTATTTTCCGACAGTAGTTTGGGTCAAAAATGTTCATACAATTTTGAAGTTATTTCTTACGTCTGCCTGTTGGCCTCTAGATCTATATATGCAGATGAAATAGTGCAGAAAGAACAGCTAAAATATTAAATTGTTAAAGTGTTCATAATTTGTGTTCAATACAGCCACTTAATTTGTCTTAGCCTGTTTTTCTAAATGTGGTGTGTAGACAGAAACTACTGACATTAAGACCTCTCAAATGTGATGTGTAATTTCTTTTTTTTCTTACTTTTGCTGTGGTCTGCTGTTAGGCAAAATAATTGAGTTGAAAAACATGTTTGCCTAGTGTGTAACAGTTTCTGTATATTTCCCAGGGAGGTATGGGAGCAGCACTGCTATCTGATCCTGACAAAATTGAGTCTGTAAGTATCACCTTGTGGGTTTTGAACTGCCTTGGAAAGTATTATGTACTGTGCTCTACTGGAAGCAGGATTGAATGCACAGAAGACAAATTTGTAAAAGCTAGAGTGGAATAGTGAGTTTTGAATGCTGGAATTAAGGTTATGGATAAATAATCCTGATTTAGTTCTCCTTGTCATTGTCTGGACTATAAAATTGCTACATTCTTCCTTTTCAGCTTAAAAACTTTCACAATGTGGTGCTATATTTGCAGAGGGAGGAGTTTTATGTGCAGATGTATCTAAATCTGCATAAAACCCTATGTGAACTGGTATGAAAAAATATATTTAAAAGATATATATACATCTATCTATATGCAATATAGATAGATATGTAATATGTTTTTTTAATATATATTTATTTTTTTTTCCCAAGGACTTCTAAGCTTCCGGAGATTAAACAGAGTTCAGATGTTGCTCTGGGTTTCCAGGAACATACTTAGCATATAATTCTTTTATTTTCTTTCTGTTTAAAGGCCTGATTCTTCATAGTTCAGATGAGTTGACTGTGAACTTTGTCTTGCTTCTCCTTAGCTTTTAGTTGTTCACTCTATCCTCCTTCAGAGTTCCTGAGGGCAATTCTAGTTTACAGTTCACCTCTCAGTAATAACTGAATCATGGTACACAGTGGCGAATAGTTCAAGGTAGTTATTCTGTATTTCTTGTACTATCAAAAGTATGCAGATCTGGACAAAACAAAAATACCAAAAGCATTGCTCTGCCTTTTTTCATGTGGCTTTTGAGTGCATTTTTTTTTAAGGATTCTTTGTTGTAGGTCAGTCTTTTGAAGAGACCAGACTCTTTTCACTTATCTTCATGACTCTTTCTGAATGATAGCTAGTGTCTTCTGATCGCTGCAGTTCATGCCTTTTCCTTCTGTCTAAAATGGATATTGAGTCAGTCTTTTAAGTTCTTCCTCTTACTGTGATAACACCATTCAGCTTTGTAGGCTAGTAGGACTTAACACAGTTTCAACAAGCTGATCTATTGCTTAGTTACTATTCTTTGTAAGATCAGACATGAAAACAGGTTGTTCTGCGTCATTTATTTCATTCTCTGAGGACATGCCATTAGAAGGGCATGTCATCAAAGATATAACCCTGATAGAGTGTTAGCGTTTTGCCAAATGTAAGAATCTCTTAGTGTCAAGAGCCACATTGTTAAGCTGTACAAACTGACTATTCAGCAACTGGAAGCATTATTAATTGTGCCAAAGCAAGAGTTTAAATGGAATAGACTGGACCTATTACTCTCTCTTTCATGATGAAAAAAGCAAAAGTACAAGTGATCCAGTCTTGATCTCAAAACATTTTTAGAGAAGGTTGGTATCAGTCTTGTTTTTTTCAAAAGAGAAAGCAGAATCGGTTAAGTGTGGCAGAAAGTCAGCTAACAATACAGGCAACAGAACTGGAACCACAGGCCTGTGTGGTAGTCCATGAATTAGGTAAGGTGGGTGGTACCATCCAGAATTAAACTGTAATTTATGAAGCATGAGGTGACAAAGGCTGAAAGAAAAAAAAAATCAGGAGTGGAGTATTTAGTAGGCTAAGAGTAAATCGGGCAAAAATATTTCTCGCAGGAATGAGAGACAGTTGTGAATATGATTGTTAGCAGCTTCCCTTCCCTTCTACAACCATTACGTTTTGGTTTGACCTTCAGAAGAACAGGAAACTTGATGTTCAAAAGTTTGGAATTGTTCTTTTCAGTTTAAGATATTAATAGGTAGCAAAATCGTAGGCATGGAAATTACTCTTAGCCAAATGCAAAGGGATAACTAAACTCATAGCCTGCAAAAGACATCTGTAATTACAGCTCCAAATCAAGCTTTTCATATGATTAAAAAGTGTAGGGTTTGGTTCTCACATTGGAATCCTTAATGAGGCTGACACTGAAAACTTAGAAGATTTGCTGATGATGCTATTGTAAGAAAAATATTACAGTGATGATGTTTGGAAAATGATGTCGCTTTAGTTTGATTTATATGCAAAAAAATAATAGAAATTAAAAATACTGAAGAAAGGGGGTTTTTAGATCATTTTTGTGGATCCTACTGTTTTATTCGAGAGAACACTACTGAGGAAAGATTTGAGTAGACAGTGCAAGGTGACACTAATTACTTGCCAGCTGTTCTAAGTGTAAGAACTTGTGGGTGCTAGCTGTAACAGCTCATTTCTGTATTGGGAACCTATTAAGTGCAGTAACATTAAACAAAATTCAAGTTTCATAGTATACACAACTCTGAAAGAAATAATTTACCTGTAGTTCCATCCATTTTTTATACAAGGAATAATATGCATGATAATATCTCAAAAAACAGTTGAAAAACATGTATTTTTCTATAATAGTCAGGATCAGCTGGTTTCCACTCTTTTATTTAGAGAGCTATTGGATTTCTGGTACTACTTACTGTATAGTTGTACAGTGATTTAAACATGTATAGGCCATTATATGGACCTTTTAAGTATGGTCTGTTGGACTTAAATTTAGCCTGTGAAAAGGAGATTCTTTCCATAGCTCAGTTCTTACATGGTTAAACTAACAACTGCTCATTTGTCTGCTTATTGTGAGTTTGTTTTAATGAATAAAATGTGCTCTGTGTTAAGCATGGAATTCAGTTTATGATTTTTGTTTTCTTTTAGAAGATTCAGTAATGTTGCTTGATATTGCTGTCTCGTTTCCATTTTGAAGGCCATCTTCTCTTTAAAAAGAAATCTCTTTTTAGGGAATACTTACATTTTAGTTTTCATAAGAAACCGACAACTCGAATATAAGACTGTGAAAACAGTTGCATGAAAATGAAAAACTTTTGCACTTTATTTTGAAATTATCAAAGTTTACTGGTTACTTCATATTAAAAACAGTGTTGAAACTCCAGCGGCAGTTAATTGCTCTGTATAAATCCAGTTAAAATCAAAAAAGAAGTGGAAATAAAAGTGGCTTAGTCTATAAATAGTTTTGTATATCTTCAGATAAAATTATATACTTAATTACAGACTGCATGTGTCTATCTAGCATGTAAGATTCTTTATAGAGGAACAGTAACGAGTCTTACATTGTTCTGATTTCTTTATATTTTCAAGAGAGAAAGGAGGAGAGCTTTATTAATGTCACTGTTGTGATCATGGGGTTTTTTTGTTTTTTTTTTGTTTTTTTTTTGTTTTCCAGATACTGACTACCCTTGTTAAAGGAATTTGTAAACCAGTAACCTGCAAAATCCGCATTTTGCCCTCAGTAAGAACATAAATCATTATGCTAAAGTCTTTAGTCGTTGTTTATTTCTGTGATTTAAAATCAATTAGAATATATGGCATTCTAGTATATTGGCATTTTAAACCTCTTATTATGAAACAGCACTTGGAATTATAATTTCTGTTTGAGATGCTGTCATGATCTAAAGGGTTGTCTGACCTATGGGTGTATAGAGATCATGATTGTGGGTTCGTTGGATTCCGTGATACACAAAGACACAGCGGCTTTTATCCTCTAAATTTCTCAACTTTAATACAGATTACCACAAATACCACAAAAATCACCATAGCAAATATACCTATGATTAATAAAGTTATAAATATATCTATCTCAAGCTATTGCAAATTATTGGTAGCAACAGTCAATAGTATAACAGCAATGATTAATACGGCAGAAGTCAATTATAGCAACAATCAATAAGAGCAACAACCAAGTAGGTATATACTACTACAAGTTACTACAAACTTATCACTAGTGAAGCAAACTTATCACTAGTGAAGCAAACTTATCAATAATATAACAGCAGATACACTTATGATAGATTACTTACATGCATATATATATATATATATATATATAAAAAATGTATGTTTCCTATATCAAGTACATTAGACAGATCCCGGAAGGGGACCCAACCATCCCAGAAGTAGGAAGATGAACTGAACCAACCCCAAAAGCAGGCCCAGAGGGGGACCAATAAAATAACAGACAGATACTCACTCCAAAGATGATCTGTGTCATGGAGTTTGGAGTCAGCCAGGTATCCCTGGCAAGAGTCCAAGATCTTGTAGAAAGTTTGTGCAGAGAGTTCAACCTGTTTAGGAAAAGGGAAAGTATGTGCAGTATGGGAAGTTCTCCGAGAGAGAGAAGCTCCATTATGGATAAAAATTAAGTCATTTTTAGGTCATAGAGACACAAGAGGGCGTAAGACATCACCCCTCGAGCAGCCAGTATATGCTGTTAATTCCTGTTTTTCACCTGGGGCAGCCAACAGATGATTGTTTTCTGTTCTTTCAGAACAATTTTTATTTTTTCCAGACTGTTTTCCTGTTATTGCAGTTAGAACAGCCAATAGCAGTTACAGATTCTTTCTTTCTTAGGGTGTTTTCCCCTTTTTCCAGACTATTTTTTACCTTTTCAGATGATAAGCTGCTGATACGGTTCCTTGGTTTGCACTTATCGGTGGTATCTCAGGATGTCTCTGGTTTCTAGGGACCCAGTTGCACTTAGCAGGGGTGCTTCTGGTTCACAGGCCTAGTTCCCAGGTTAATGGTTTTTAGGCTGGCAGGCATTTTCTCTCTCAGCATTTTTCAGAAGATATTTTCTTCTGTTCAGTAATTTTCCCCTTCCAACCAGGTTGCCTTTCTGGCTGCTCACATCAGATGCCAAACCTCGTTTCTCCTCTCTAATTTAAAAAATCAAGAAAATACTAGACATTATCTGTCTAGACACAGTTTTATTCCATTGAACTGCAAATGCAGATACTTCTATAAAAAAGTGTTTTAGTCCTGTTTATTGTAACCCATTGAGTAAATCCCAAAGCTTTTGCTGGTGGATAAGTATTAAATGAAAATAAAAAGGAAAAATGTGCTCTTTTATTTTAGAAGACAACTGCCAAATGTGGAATTGACTGAGAGTAATATGTGTACATAAGCACAGTGCAATAAACTTTGAATTTCTTGATAGTCTGCTTGAAGTTTAAACTTCTAGAGGGGAAGACCAAGCCCTAATGTTACTTCTCCAACTTCCAACATTCATGTTAACAATGAAGATTTTATTAATGAAATTGTGTTTACAAGATAAACTGCCTGTGCTCTATAAACTACTCATATTCTACAATGCAAGGAAATATTGCATTACTTGATTTCTGATTTACTGTATGTGCTATGACAGCAATAAATACTACAAATGATACCCGAATTAAAAACAACTTCTACAGCCTTTTTAGAAACTCTTTGATAGATTGAAGCACTGAACTTGCTAGCTTATACAAAGAGGCCATAATCTTCCTTCTCAGTAGCAACATCTTCATTGCAATTAGAATTACTTTTTTTCTGGATAGATTCTTGGGTACAATCATTCATTTCAAAGAAATTGTAGTAAGACTGTTATATTGCTAAAGCTGTTACATTTTGTTTTGTCAGTATTTTTCTAGAATTTAACTATTAATAATGTAGCTTCCTTACTGGATTTTTTTTTCAGTTGAATTCACTACATATTTTTAAACCTCCAGGAGATGATGTGCCTTCTCTTTTAATGACTGGTTGTTTTGCAATTGTGTATTTAATTACCTGCCTAGATACCATGATTGCATATGACCTGGATAGATATTTCTGTAGATGGATGAACTGTAACAGCTAGCTATTGTTCAGAAGTCATTTACACATGCACTTAAAATGATTAAATGAACAAATGAAGCACATGTGAAAAGAATCAGTAACTGTCTAAGATCATTTTGGTTCTGAAGTATTAAATCAAAGAACTGGCACCTCTCCTTTTTATTTTGTACAACTATCCTAGAGCCTCTTCCTTTTTGTTTCAAGCTGCTTTTGCATAATATGTCATCCATCAGAACAGCAGGTGAGCTTCTGTCTGTATGTCCATGCCAGCTGGTAGATGTTGCATTTTTCAAAGACTGAATGTGCTATTTTTTAAATGAGCCACAGATCATTCTCCAGCTTTTGAAAAGAAAATTGGCCTTATCTTTTTTCATTCTCCCTTTCCCCAAAGCTGCATAAGACAGGCTAATCCAGCAGTGTGCCAAATTTCTTTCCGCCTTTTAACAGCTTAACTCTTTGAAGATACTCTGGGAGTTTCCCCTTTTTCCTCTGTGTCTTTTGATTCACTGGTCATGTACAAATATCATTAGAATTTTTTAGATACTAGTTAACTTTTTAGAGAGACATCTGAGAAGAATATTTATAGATGTGTGAGTGCATGTTACATTGACTTTAGAAGGCATCCTCTTATTAAGATGCATTTTAATTACAATTTACAGAGTAGTCATTAGAGAGGAGTTGCTAATCAAGTGTTTTGTATCATTTTCAAATGACAGTCTAAAAACCTGTTGGAAAACATTCTTCTACTACAGAGTATTGTCTTACTTTGTTTGAGAAAGTTTGCAATCTGTAGTTTCAAGGAAGTATTGAAAATGCATTCTTATTTTTGCCATAATATGTAGTTCTTTAATTGAAGTATATACTAAATGGTTATGCATATTGGGAGTTACTGTTGAAATACAGGAATCATATCCCTCTTGACAAAAGAAAAGACTTCCAATATTTGTTTGTACAATTATTGCATGATAGTTATTCCTTTTTTTTTTAATTAAACCCATGTCATTCTCTCTTATCCCTCAGGTTGAGGATACTGTGAATCTGGTAAAGAGAATAGAAAAAACTGGTATTGCTGCCATTGCAGTCCATGGGAGGTAAATTGATTTAGGCAAGAGAGTCTTAGATTTTTTTTTTTTTGGTTTTTTTTTGTTTTAGGTTGCTGTTGAATGTAGCGCGGTAAGATATGACTAGAGAGTATACTCTATACGTAATATGTGTTTCTGATTTCAACTGTCAACTGAATTGGTGGTGTAGAAAATCAGGCCAATAATTAGGGAATTGGACCGCTTGCTGCTATTTTTCTAAAATTTTTGTCTCAAAGACCAAATAAAACAAAGATTATCTTGCATACTCCATATCTAAAAAATGCTGCTTATCTGGATATGGAATTATAGTAACAATGTTTTAAAATATATTTGATATGAAAGAATTCTCTTGTGTTTCAGGGAAAAAAAAGGAAAATTACATCAAATATATAAAGTAAATAAGCAGAAATAAGTATGTCCCAATAATCTTTGAGTCATGTCTGCTGTGATTCAGATATCTACAAATTCCATAGGAAATCTTTGGTCTTGTCTTTTTTTTGTTTGTGGGAAAGGAAGAAGGAGGAGAGGCCTCAGCACCCTGTCCACTGTGATGTGATCAAAGCCATATCTGAAGCAGTGTCCATTCCAGTAATAGCAAAGTAAGTTGGACTAATTAGCTCGTTATTGCCATATGCTTGTACCTAACTTAAGATTTGCAAGTGCAGGAAAAAGATCCTTCATGTAGGGCAACCACAGTGTTACCTGTTACTAAAGATCAAATCTCAATAGAGGTAGCAGTGACAAAAGTTGGCCTTGTGAAATGCCACCATACCTCAGATTTTAGTTTAAAAATTCCACGTATTTTTCAAAAAGTACTGCTTTTGTGTGTCACAACCTATCCTATGCAAGTTGTTTCTGATTGCATCCAGCAGTTGAATTCTCTATGCTTTTAAGCCCTGTGCAGTGACTGGCTATAACCCTACCACTGTGTATGTTGGACACTTGCACGTTAGAGATATCTGTCCTACTGCTCAAAACCAGTGTTATGTTCTGTGGCCTCACATTTTGCCTAAGACCTCCTCAGTCTCCAGACGTATAGACATGATCCCACTGAATCTGTCTGCTTGTATTGACAGATCCTTCAGTAACTGTGTGATAGTAAAATAAGGAGCTCAGTCTCAGGAAAGTTTAGCTACAAAAAGGTAAGTTTTAAGAGCAGCTTTGGAAGCACAGGTAATGAAAAGTATCAATTTGTCCTGAATTGTATCTGATCTGCCTGACCAACAGCTTCAGATGTTTCACCTCTTTGTAAGTGGCAGTAGAATATCCTTGGCCGGAGAAGCCATGTCCTTAAATGAAGTTCTCTCTTCATTGATCTTGAGTTTTCATGGAGAAGCTGCATCTCTGCAAACCATACACTTGGATCAGGAATTTGAGAACTGTTTTTCTGTTCACATTTCCATGTAGAAAATATGTTGAAAGTCACAGTTTTTGCTGTTAGAAGACCTGTACTGGACAAAGGAAATATTCCATGCTGATAATCTTTGTTGATCCACTTTTCAGTGATTCACCCTCTTTCTAGTTTTCAAAATAATTTTTTAAATAATATGAAATTGAAAAACCAAGCAGAATTCATGTTGTACTTTGCTGTGAACCCTTTGTTTGCCTAGGTAAAAGATGAGGCTAACAATTTGTCTTAGATCTTATGCATGTCACAGAAATGTCAGCTCTGTATGAGTACTTTCTATGATGTAGAAGTGTGCCATTGAGATATAAAAATATCAGAGCTTTATTGTTGATAAATTGCTTCTAATTAATCCCTATATCAGTTTACTTCTTTGCAAGTGTCCCAACATGCTGAACTAACCTTAACAGTCCTATTTTTAATGGTTTCTCTGAGAAGGATATGATCTTTGTTTTAAATCCATGTAGTGAAACTTTTCCCTCTGTTGTGGTTTAACCCCAGCCAGCAGCTAAGCACCACGCAGCCGCTTGCTCACTCCCCCTGCGGTGGGATGGGAGAGAGAATTGGAAGGGTAAACGTAAGAAAACTCATGGGTTGAGATAAGAACAGTTTAATAATTGAAATAAAATAAAATAGTAATAATAAATTGTAATGAAAATAACAAAAAAGAGAGAAAAAAAACGTAAGAAAAACAAGTGATGCAAATGAAAAACAATTGCTCACCACCAATCAACTGATGCCCAGCCTCTTCCTCAGCATCGACCCCCCCAGGCAGTTTTCCACCTAGCTTGTATGCTGAGTATGATGTCATATGGTCTGGAATATCCCTTGGATTGGTTGGGGTCAGCTGTCCTGGCTGTGTTCCCTCCCAACTTCTTGTGCACCTCCAGACTCCTCGCTGGTGGGGTGGGGTGAGAAGCTGAAAAGTCTTTGACTTAGTGTGAGCACTGCTTAGCAACAACTAAAATATCAGTGCGTTATCAACATTATTCTTATCCTAAACGCAAAACATAGCATTGTACCAGCTACTAGGAAGAAAATTATCTCTATCCCAGCTGAAACCAGGACACTCTCTCTAAAGAAATGTAAACGTGCAACTTGGACTCCTGCTTATTAAATATATTTGATCCATGATACTTGATCCCTGCTGTAGCTTACTTGGCTAGTATTTTGAGAATTTTAACCACTTGTACCTCAAGCTTGATCAAGAAATATACAGGAATGAATCAAAGGAAGTGGACTGGTGCTAAAAAAAGGCAAGAAAATTTGAATTGATACAATGATTTCTGGAATGGTACTGTGTTTATGGAGTAATCTTTCATTAGTGCAGGAAGCTTGCTTGTTCTGTCTTCACAGTATAAATGTCTGGTTTTAAAGTAATTTATCATTCTCCGGTTTTTATTTTGAATTTGACAGTGTTTCTGCTTTTGAAGGGGTAAAGATCCTACTCCTACTTTATAGTTCAAAATCCCAACTTTTATTTTACATTTAAAAGAATTTGCCTAAGGGAAACTTTAAGAGAAAGAAAAGGTGTTTTAAGTGTTCTTTGTGCTTACTAAGTGTCTGACTTGCTGACTTGAAAGCAGAGGCAGTACAATAGAAGCAGTGCAGCCTTTTTCTAACTTTAAAGTGCTCTGTGACTGATCCAGAAGTACTACTTGTAGTTACTCTCCATATGTTAGTGCCAGAGTGAAAATGGAATGATGCTGTCCATACTTAATTTGTTTTCAGTATCACTTGTGCCAACACAATTAATATGCAGTTGAAGGTTACAGAACTGGCAATTACAAGGTATCATTTTTCAAACAACGTGGAGGTGATTCTTTGTGAGCCTTATCCATTAAGAACTGTGTGAAAGCACACAGTTTGTGTAAAACACAAAATATATTCTTCCTTCATAAAAACAGTCTTCTATTTTTAAGAGAAGTATGCAGGTAATGAAAAATATTATATATAATCAGTGTTTTAATGAGCCATTGCTAATAAAACTCTCAGACCCATTTGTTCTCTTAGATTTAAGATAATACCCTAAATAGACTGCCACCATTAATAATGTAAAATCACATTGAAAATACAAGGCTGTGTTAAAGTACAAGTAATAGCAAATAAAACTTTCATTATTATAACAGCGATGTTAATTTTTAGTGGAGGATCTCATGACTTCATCAAAGAATATACGGACATTGAGACCTTCCAGAAAGCAACAGCTGCCTCATCAGTAATGATAGCTCGTGCTGCCATGTGGAACCCATCCATCTTCAGAAAAGAGGGTCTCTTCCCCTTGAAGGAAGTCATGCAAGATTACATCAAATATGTATGGTTTTTTGGAAGATCTTACTTGTAGTTAACATTGTTTAGAATTGTTAATCCAAATCTTATTACAGTATCTTAACTTTTTGTAATTTCAAAGATTTAGGCTCTGGGGATATTCTAACATACTGCATATGACATAAGTCTTGCAAATCAACCGCTGCTTCCTCTATTTTATTTTTCTCAGAAAAAAATGTTCAGAAATCTGTACTCAGAAGACAGTTTTTCCTGATCATTCTTTTCTTATGTACCATGCTTTTTAGCCCTAGTTTCTTGGGAAAGTTTATGAGGCTTACAAGGCTATCTAAACATGTCTAGAGATTTGAAAAGCTAATGATATGTAGGCCAATTCTCTTGATGTTACAGTTGTGCAAATAATATTGAACAGAAAAGTGAAGGAATAGTAAATAGTTACTGCTAGATTCATTTTTAGAAATCAATTGCTTTTCACAAATACTGTCAAAAATTTTTAACAGCAGGGAAGCAAAGGGAATGATTTGCCGGTAAAGTAATGCTGTATTATAGTACTATAGCTCCATTAGCCGAGTCATCTATTATATAAGTTTTCTCTATTATTCAAAATACACAATTTTAATGACATAATAGGAAATTAATCAGAAATCTGTGGCTTTGGTCATGTCATCAATTCAAAATTTTTTGGGTGTTGAAAATTTGAACTGCCATTAACTAGTTACTTACTAAAATATCACTGCATTGCTAGTCAGTTATGTAAACTGTTCAACTCTTTCTTCGTAAGTATATGAATAAGTTGAACTTCTGTTCATGAAAGCATGCCAAAATAGTCAGATTATACTCATGTTCGTGAGTAGTCTTGAATATGTTATTGAGGTAACTGTGCATTGTGGTTTACCTTTCAAAAACGATTTTGAAATTAATCAAGAGACATGAGCATTATATAAGATAAATTTGTTTGGTATGTTTTTATATACTTTGTCTCTCTCCTTCAGGCAGTGAGATATGATAATCACTATACCAACACAAAATACTGTTTGTGTCAGATGTTAAGAGAACAGTTGGAAACTACTCAGGGTAAGAAGCTGCATGCCGCACAGTCCACACAGGAGATCTGGTAAGCATGTACTTCAGAAACAGGAATTGTACTCTGTCAAACTTGCAAGCCACTTCTCTGTCTGTAGCACTGCCTGGCATTTCATACCTTCAGAAGAAGTTGCAAAAAACCCAATAATAAACCAAACAAAAAATCCAGGAAGTGAGATGTGGAATAATACAATAAACTTTTCTAGGTTTCCTCCATGCTCAGGTTTTAAAGCTTTAACCCTAAAACTGTCTATATATTCAACATACTCATTTGAGTGGTGCGTAACTGAGTGACAGGCATTTATCCAATACTTGCATTAACTGATTAAGAAAAGTTTCAGCATTTTGTAGTGTTAGTCTGGAGGTTAATAGTGTGGAGTTTGTCTTCTTCCAGGCATATTTATTTATTTGGACTTTTCCTTTTGCATGTGGGGGTTTTAATGTTACTGGAATATTTATGACAAGATGTTTGTTTTAAATGAACACTTAGAGATAAACTGAAAACCATGTATGAAGGTTGCCTGTATGATAATTAAATGTATTTCTTTTGTGCTGCTTTTCATACCTGAAATATCCTAATGAACGATGACAACGTTTTTGAGGAAATATAGCAGTCTAGAGGAAATATAGTGTCTCAAAGGGGAGACAGAAAAAGAAGAAGGAAAAGTTTGAGAGAAACCATAAAATAGACATGTGATTAAAGAATTCACACAGAATGGAGGGGAATTCAGGTTTGGACCCATACCAAACTGAACAAAATAAAGGTCTGAGCTTGCATGTATCATATCCACATTGTGTGCTATAATTATCCTTCTGATGGAATGGAGGGGAAGAGAGTCTCTGTTTTTATAAAATAAACAGTCTGAAACTGTTTGTTATCTTATGTGTATGAAAATGGATAGAAATGTTGAAAGCTTGAAATATTTTGTAGATGGAGTTATTGTTTTCTAGCAAACCCTAATCAGCATTCTGTTCATGTTCAAAATGAATGGAAATGCCTGCAATCCTTTTGCAGTTTATTGCAATTTACCAGTTTGGCTCTTTATAAACACTGGTCCATGATTATTACAATACAATGAAGGGAATTTGTATTTTATATATAAAAGGAGCTAGCCTACATTATTCATAAAGGAGCAGTGGAATCCATGAACAACATTTAAATCTTGCAAGTTACTTTTCACTTTTGCAATGTAAATAGTTGAACAATTTTTACTACAGTAACTTACTATCTATTTTGCTTATTGTTTTCCAGTTAGATCTTTTACAACTTCAAATCACTCTTAGCCAAAAGGGTGGTGGTGTTCTCTACTGCATGAATAGTAATGCATAGTATATAAAGAAAAGAAATTGTAAAGTAGGAGTCAAGCCTTTAAACAGCTAATTACAAGAGTCACGGTTTATACACATAAACACTGGGTAGAGGTCTAATGTAAAACTTTTGGGTGTTAACAACTAGTTAGGGGCTTCCAAAATTGAACATGATCAGGTTTTGTGTATGTGATGCAATACCAATTTCAAAACTGGCTTAAGCAGTGTACATGCATGAGAGAGGGACAGAGAGCAAGCCACTTGAAAATTTATAAAACTGCTTTCTATCAGCAGGCTCAGTCTTTTAACCACTGTTTTAAACAGCCTGTTTAATGTCCAGATAACTGAAGGACATTCAGTTATTTAAATGCACCTATACATTTTCAGACAAAAATGTTACTTAATACTGTTGTCTTCTGTTGGTGGTGGCATGTTACAGCCATTTGAGGTTTTAACCTCAGTACTGAATGCAGAAGAGCTGCATTTCAGACAAAAAAAATTACCTAACAGTACATAATAAGTTGTCTTCTCTTAGAAGCATCGGTTAGCATTATTTACCTTCATTGCTTTTCCACTTAGAGCCTTGGAGTTGGCTTTGTGGCTGGAATTAATTTTGTCATTGAACAGCCTCATACCAATGAGCATTCTCATAACAGTCAGAAAGTAAAAGTTTTCTTATGCTGCAGGTTTTTTTATTGTTATCATCTGCAGAAAATGAATACCCTCAGTTTTTCAAAGTAGATGCAGCCTGCCATGGATCTGAAATTTAAAAGGATTTGAGGCTCTTGCCTTTGACCCAAATCCTAGTTGCTTCCTCCCTTGTATTGAGGCTTGTGAATAATACTCTGAAGTCAGAAAATCTGAGATTTTGAAGTATTCAGATGTTAGAGTATTGCTTATAGTATTTTTAAATACTAAAATTAGAAGAAGAATCTATTTCCTACTTTTCTCTCATATTGCCCTTTTGGAGCTGATGTACCAAGAGTCACTCGGAGATGTTCTTTGCTGATTCATCCACCTGCAAGTTATTAATTGAGCTAGTAACTTCAACATTGCAGGACCTGTATTTCTGATTGATTCTGCCTGGCCTTTCAGGCTGCAAATTGCACGTATAGTGCTGGAAATGAGAACATTCTTTTTCTACTTGTAGCTCAACAGTATTTGATAAGAATTGAAGGAGAAACAATATAATGTCACTGTGCAGAATATAGCCACACTTTCATGTGATTCTCTGTACATATATACTCTATTTAAACAAAATTGATTTCTATACTTACTTTTCTCTATCTTAATGTGATACAAAAATTTATAAGCTGATCTCTAATACAAAGAAATTGTGATTGAATAGTGAAGCCTTTGAAATGGCTGACTTCTATGAAGAAACAACAGCTATTTTCGAAGCAAAGAAAACATCTTTAGAAACTGAGACACAATATGAAGATGACCAAATGGAAGATCCAGATGTAATAAAAATGGCTGTTAGATTTGACAAGTAAGCATGCAAATCCAGTTTTTCACTGTCTTGCATCTGTAAATAAAAACAGTGAATTTGTCAGTGCCTTACAGTTTTTTGAAAATAACAATTTGCCTAATGGTGCTTACCGAGTGAATTTTTATGAAGCAATCTGTGTACATCATTACATAATCACTAGCATCACTACTCTTCCTGTGCTATTTGGATGTTGTAAGATGTTCTTTAGTTCCAGGCCTCCTGAGACTGCTTAATTCTCTCAGTTAACTTATTAAAAGTGCTGAGTGATCTTAAAAGAAATTCAAATATCTGTACATAGAAGAATGTGAGTATAGAAAGATAGAGAGTTCAGTTATTTTTAGTGAAATTTAACTAAAACACTATACTTTGTATAGAAAAAGTCCTGCACAAATTTCATAATACTCTTTTCTAAGCAGATAACGTGTGCTCATCTGCAGTCTTCTAAACATGTTCCACTCATAAGGTATTCCTTGAAAAAACAATTCATGGAGTTACATACAATATTATTTTAAGTAACCTTTGATTATAATCTGTGAAGCCTATAGAATTGCTGTTACTTTCTGTGTTATACCCGTGTTTGCTATTTTTGCTATGTTTGCTATTAAGTCTGTCAAACAGCTCAAGAAGAGTGTGATATAAAATGCTCCTCAGATCCAGTCATAATGCTTTAATATTTACAGCATATATTACCTGACTCCCTGAGGACTGAATGCAGTGGTTTTACAGTATTTCTTTTTTCTGCCAAGTACGAGGGGCTGTAATTCTGTGTCAGTAACTGAATCAATGCCTACCTTTCCTACCCTTTTTTATTTGGTAACTACTATCTCATAACAGAAGCAGCTTCTTTTCTTTCTTCTAATGTTTAATCTTATATTATCGCTTATAATAAGCAGTGCCAAACTGTATCTCTGTTCTGTGTCATATATTTAGTTAGACTCTTCTTTCTGGGAAGTATCTTTTCTCTATTTGTGTTACTACAGGATGGGAATGTTTGGGAAGCATTAATAGAAGAGTTTAGGTTTTATTTTAGATGTTATGTCAGACATATTACTTGAATTATCTAATAAAGAAATAGCATTTTTCTCATAATTTGAGCAGTAAAATTAAACCACAAAGAATAACTGGTAGGAGTAACGTAATAAGCAGCACTGTCTGTTTTAAAATAGAACTCTGTGCACAGTTGTTGACCACAGATTTTTCTGTCTAGGCGAGAATATCCACCTCAGATTACTCCAAAAATGTATCTTCTGGAATGGTGTAGGAAAGAAAAGCATCCTCAGCCTGTTTATGAAACTGTGAGTCAATGAAGAAACCCTTTCAAACCTCTTCCTCTGCCTTGTCTATGAAATTAAGTATTTTAGGACTCAAGGTAGTGAGAAATTCTGCTTCCCAGTCTGGCATAGCTCTTGAGTAAGCAGCTTCAGAAATGGTAATACACTTATGTATGAAAATAGCAGCTTATTTTATTAGAAAATAAAAATTTAGAAGTGAGACCTTCAGTCTGGTTTTTATTCATGTGTGAAAGAACTTGCTGTAACTACACGTCATTAGATAGGAATCCATGACTGACTTTATTTTACTTCTCTGTAGTAAAAAATTTGGATTCAGAAATCATCTGATTTCTGTTGTTTTCTCTGTTGTTGCACACTATTGTAGGTAGGAACTATATGGGACAGGAGCAACTGCTTGGTTAGATGGGGACATTATTTGATTTTTTTTTTTTGTAAAGCAAAAATATTTGCAGTTTGGACAGTTTCTTCTTATTTTTGCATCTTAAATATGCAAGGTTAAATTTGTGGTATGAATTACAGTAATTTTAAAGGTGTTACTTGATTGTGGTGTAAAGACAAGAATAACAAGGAACCCTGACAACGTTGTTTGTTCTGTAAATAACATGACTGTTTTTTGACACCCCCCTTCCTTTTAATTCTTTTTTTCTCCAGGTTCAAAGACCATTGGATAGATTATTCTGTTCAGTAGTGACAGTAGCTGAGCAAAAATACAGATCAACTCTGTGGTAAGCTATCCTTAATGTTTTTTGCAGATGTATTGTAATTGTTTCTGAAATGTTGCTTAAAACTTGGAATGAAAGGGTGCTCCAGTTTATTCCAGTTGACTTTGATAAAAGTCAACTAAAAGCTACCTTCTAAAGCTACCTCTAGGAGGGAGAAAGGATTAAAAATTTTTGAGAATTGAATGTGACAAGAGGAAGTAAGCTTCAGCATAATCAAGTAAACCATTACAGATTTTAATTTACTTAGCACGTTAGTCCACAAATTGTATTGGAAGGGGAGCAATTAGGTGACCTGGTTCAATTGTGTCTGTGAAGAGTTCAAAAACTAACAAAGGGAGGCAGAGGAGAACATAGGAGGAGGTAGTGTCTTCAGCCACTACAGCAGATCCATTCTCAAGAACAAGTCAGGATTAAGTGTCTTTATACTGTGAAGCAGAGGACAGTTTAGTGGCTTCTCAGAGATCACAGTTAATCGACGGTTACATCCAGGGCTGCTCTAAAGTTTCATGATGGTATTTTATACAATCATCTGTTAATACTGGAGCTGACTTCAGGCATTTGCACCTAAGCTGATCTTGATTTAACTGCAAAGCTAAAGCTCAGCATTGAACATTTTAAAGAGGACAAATGCACACAACAATTACTGGTGTTTACAGCATTCCTGTTCAGAGACTTAGGAAGTTAAGCTCAGCTGGTATGAAACTTTGATTAGAAAATGTTTTCAAATACTGAATTTCACAAATGTGTAATCTGCAGTCCTGCTCAGAAATGACAGAATTTTTATTTTTATGGAACAGTTCCCACTTCTGTCAGCATCAATGAACTTGTACACCTACCAGAGATTATATTTGGGCCTGAGTGTCATTCAAGAAAAGTGATCCTTCAAAACTCAGTTTTGTTTAGTGATCATATTTGTAAAAGTTAACTTTCTGAGGATTGCAACCATTTGGGCCAAATACACTTGACTTCATACCTTTGAAATGAACAGTGTTTGAGACACAAGACCTGATAGAAACAGATTTTCTAGGAATGTTACATCAGGAGTGATGCATCAACATTGACACCTAGCAAGATTCACATAATTTCTGGGACTGACCTATTTTGTTCTTCTGCTGTGAGATGACTACAAATGCTGTTTATTTCATGATGTTGCATCAGAGACAGGTAATTGATTGTCTCTTGGCAGTGTTAAGACTTCAGTTTCTACTTTTGCCTGTGCTCTGTCTGCTTGCTCTTCAGGGACAAGTCAAAGAAACTAGCAGAACAGGCTGCAGCTATTGTCTGTCTGAGAACATTGGGTGTCCCAGAGGGAAAGCTGTGTGAGGGAGAGACTCACCTGATTAACAAACGCAAGAGGGAAGACCGGGAGTGCTTGAATAACAGAGACCATGGAGAAGATCTTTCTGAGCCTTCCCATAAAAAAGCTAATTTTATTGCAGAAACTTCTGACATGAACGTGCCTAAGATGCCACGATAGCATGGAAATTAGAGGTTTCATGCCTATGCAGCTACAAATTAGCTCCTATTTGTATATCTTGCGGTTCACCTTTCATTTGTATTTTCTTGAAGACAGATAAATTCCCCAGTTGTGAAAAATGCCAATGAGATGTTTACTGTTCACCACTCACTGTCACTACGGTGCCTTTCAGACAGGATAAATTAGCAACTTGATTTTAAAGAACATTGAGAAGATTATCCCAAATAATAAATTTTTTTAAAATACCAGATATTTTGAAAGCAATTTTGTCATTGGTTTTATTACTTGTTTTTTTATTTTTACAAGTCTATGGTGTGCTGCTAAGAGATGTATGAATACATCATCCATAAGCAGATGGATTCATTATGGAACTATGTAGTTAATCAGAAGAATTAATGTAGGAGAATATTAGTAGCCAAGTAGACATGGTTTTGTCTAATGAGTTTTATGCATATCTTGTAAGCTTTATTTACACCCATCATATATCAAGAAAAAGTTTTTTGCAGAGAGGACTTAGGAATTATAACACTAAGCATGAAAATAACATTCCTCTTTCATAATTTCTACTACATTTTACACTCCAGAAATATGACAATAGAATTAACCATCCTTTCCTGGTCTTAGGTATTACAATTGTGCCTTTCCAGTAGAGAATTGGAGCCAAGCCTGGTAGCCATGAATTTGTTGAATGAAGGCACTTTGAGCTGTTTTGTTCTTTTGAACATGGAAGTTCTAGTAAATGTCTACATGTATATTACCTGCAATAATGGGCGTCTAAATATGGCTTTGTGTGTTTGTTCTTGAAATGTGACCTAGTTTGCTTTAGTATTTAGCTGCTGGTGATACTGGTGGCCTTAATCAAAGGCTCGAGTTCACTTCTTAATTTGCCATCATCATAACTTCCTATTAAAGTAAACTATTAGGACATGCTGTATGCCAAGAGAGGATACAGACCTAGTCTGATTTCATGGCAATCCAGCTGAACTTGTCTGATTTCATTTAGCGTTTTGAATCCCCAAAAGAATGTCTTAATGGATTAGGAGAATTCAGGGATTTTGGTTATTAACAGTTTATTGAAACGGTGGTTTAGTTTCCCTCAACAGGGTAAGGCATCTTAAGATTATCAATTCTGGTCTGAAGACAGGCATATCATGCCATGATCTCTAAAGTATTTGGTATAAAGAATATACAAAATACAATTTGTTTGGATGTAGTTCATAAATAGTCTTCCTATTTAAAAATTTGAATCTTTTTCCTCAAGTGATAGTGCCAGCGTTAAACCATTCTTTTGCAATGGAAGAACAGTATCTCACCAGGTAATATTCAGACTTACGAAATTAAATACATATGTATTCATATTTAAAATGTCTGCTGTTTAAATCAGAGTAATTTATAGTAAGTGTATACGGTCTAAGAAGAAAGTTTTTTGTGTTCATTTTGTACATTGCAGTAAATGCAGTTAAATATACTTAGATTTGATATAACTTTAATGCTAGAATTTTACTCTGAAGCAGCAAAAGATTTTGCAATATTAATCGGGAATTTCAGAAGTAGCCATTTTCCTATTGAGAGTGCTATCTGGGTATCTTGTTTTTGTCAGGGCTATTTGGAGCCATCATAGAATAACAGAGAAAAAGTCATTCTTGGGTCCTGCTAGCAGTGTGGCTTGCAAGGTCTAATATCGTAGAATGTTTGAGCTTGAAAGGGACCTCTGGAGATCCCGTCTGGTCCAACCCCCTTGCTCAAAGGAGGGTCAGCTAGAGCAAGTTTCCCACAACTGTCTAGCTGTGTTTTCACATATCTCCAAGGATTGAGACTCCAGCCACAACCTTTCTTGGCAACCTGTTCCAGTGTTTGATCACCCTTACAGGAAAAAAAAAAGTGGGTTTTTTCCTTCTTGTGTCTACATGGAATATCCTTTATTTCAATTTGTGCCCGTTGTCTCTTGTCCTGCCACTTAGAAGGATCTGGCTTCATCTCTTGTCATCATTCTGTCTAAAATTAAAATTGAATCTTTGGATAAACCCCAATTATTATAGGTGGTGGTGCCTAAATACAGTGTGGACTTGTATGGCAGCAATTACTATGGGTTGGTGGAAATTACAGTGGATTGGGACCAATTTATAGATAAACCAGCCAAGGGGAGCATGTAATTTCTGTCTTGGCTCGTAGAAGAGTCATTATGTCATGCCGCTCTCCTCCACCCCCCCAGAAAAACCCCCAAAACTGAAAACAATCACTCAGGAGAAAATCTGCCACTGCTGATACGGTCCTCTTTCAGAAAAGAGATAGGATCATTCAATATAGGAGCCAAGGCCTTCATAACAGTATTTGTATCTTTTCTTTTTTTCTCCTGATATTTTGTCACTTGATGTGAACATGCATCCTTCCTGCCTCCTTAGTGAGTTGTAGCGCATGTAGACTTTGCACATTGTTTCCTTCCACCAATTGACTTAAAATGCAATTCAGAGCCCATGTTTATGGGGAGAGATAGGTGACTCCAGTGGCACTTGAGAATATGTAAAATTTGGTTTTATGTTGAACAGCTGAGCAGATTTCTGCAGCATGCTGTCAAAAATTCACATGGAACTATAGTTGAAGATAGATACCTAAACAGAGGTTGTATGAATACCCTAGCATGTAGATGCTTAGTCATCTTATGTTACAGAATATGTGTCTTGGTTTGGTTGATGGACAGAATTGGATAATACTGGATATATAGTTTCCTGTGAGCTGAAACAAATACTATGTTAACACTAGTCTGTGATGTGTATATATTGTATTTATATTTAATCAAATAGGTGCTAAAAGTTTGGGGGGGGGGGTTCTAGTAAGTGCATGTTTTCAAATCCGTACTTAAATTTTTATGTGGTCACCAATGCTTACGCTTACTCCTCTTAATTCATTGTAATAGTTGTATACATTAATGAGGTTGTCTGTGCTGTAATATGGATGGCCATAGCTAGGACAAACAGCATGTGAAAATGAGAGTGAGGAGTCACTGTGTTGGAATGAGCATTCAATGCTAAATATAGAAGGGCTGTAAATTCTGGCAAATGGCTAGAAAGCATAACATTTTTGACACCCTTGATCAGTTTCAAAAAGAACTAAAGAAAAGTTGCAATTGTATGTATGTGTGTGTGCATGTCAGAATGTTTTTGTTTAATGACTTTGTTACATGCTTTCATTCCTCTTAACTCTTACAACTAAGGAGTGACTTATCCTACTTTGATCACTCGATTCATCCTAATCAGTTCTACAGATAGGATAACTGTATTTACTATGTATGTTCCCTTCTCAGCACTGGTTTTAAAGTAATTACTTCAGTGACCAGTGCTTTCCTTCTAGAAATTGTTCTGTTTACATTAGTTTTAAAGAGCAAACTACACTGATGACTTACCTGTATGTGTTTCTCCTATGCTTCTCTTTTCTGCTGTACCTTTCATAAACAGAAGGTGGCAGATTTTTTTTCTTAATTTTTTTTTCAGAAAAATATGCTGACTTCTACAGTTTTTAACGATCCAGCCATTGCACTTCTGCATTCTTGCATAGGGTGGCAACTGAGACCACAGTTGGGTTGGGTTGGAGGATAAATACTTAGCCTCACTCTTCATAAATGTCTCTTTTTTTCTTTCTTTCTTTTTTTTTTTTTTTTAAATTTTAATGTGGTGTCAATATGATACTTGGTCAATACTAACCAAAGCTGTGCTCTATTTTGAGTATTTGCTTAGTGAAAATGTTTCACTATTAATCCTATGGAACTCAGTGAAGCAACTGTTATTTTTTCTGTCATAAGGCTACAGCAAGCAAACGAAAAAGCGGTTGTGTTTTGTTTCTTGATACTGATGCTGCAGAAACTATTCGTAACAATACCTGTCAAAGTGTGATCCATGGGAATGGGGAGAACTGTAACTTGTCCTCCCTGTAGCCTACATGTGCTCTGCTTATTAGAAAAGTGAATGAGAATGCAAAGGTATTTTTACTAGCCTTTTAGCATGGATGCGCTTACTGTGGGGCTACCTCCGGGGCCTTGCCGGTTGGAATGCTTTTTGGAATGTCCCAGGCTCTGAGCCCAACCCCGCCCTGGAATGTGAGGTTAAATGTTGGCGGTACAAATAAAGAGTTTGAATATCAAAATCCTAGAGTTCCCCAGTACTGCAATTTCAGAAAGCTGGCAAGTGAACCATATGTCAGCTCAGCTGCTCTCTGATTCAAAGAGTAAGCATGCCTTGGGTTGCTGGGGGAGGAGGGGGAGGTAGGATGTTTTTTGTTTAGGTCTGGTTTTTACTTACCCATTATGACCTGCAGAAGGGCATGCTTTTTAAAGACATTAACAGGCAAGATTGCAAGAGGTCCCAAACAGGTGTTGGCTAGAAAGAAGTCTTCATTCACAAAAGCATTTTATCACCACTTCTTTAATCACAACTACAAGCTCAACATACTTGAGAGCTGTTGCCTTACTAAACAGGAGTCTGCTTATATTTGGACTTCGAGTTAAGCAGCTATGTCGATGAGATGGCCTGTAAGGCTTAAGTTTCCATCTCTGTCACAGTGCAGGAGGCCAATGTTTGAGGCTTTTATTCAGTTTCTGGTGACAAAGCTGATGAAAAACATTAAAAGCAAGACGCAAAGCCTTTGGTGAGGAGGGAGTGCCTCATGTATTGTTAAACAGCAGTTGCCTAGGTCAGTTAAGGAGAAGAACTGATGAGCTCCAGAGGGAGTCTAGTCCAGTCATCCTTACTCAAAGGAGCATTAGCCTCAGTGTTTTTATGAGAGGGGGCTTAAAAAATATACATTTGTGGCATTTGCTTACCTCCCAAATGAAACCAGCTTGTAGGAGTTAATGTGAATCTGCCTGTTAAATATCCATTAGATAAATAAATAAATACTTTTCCCTTGCTCTGGCATGGTGGGAGAGTCTCTGTTTTCCATTTTTAGAAAGTTATTGTCTGAGAGATATCCTCCTGTGAGAGTTTACAAAGCACTGTAGTACAAATCTGACACTTTACTTATTTTAACTTAATTTTCCTTGTTAGTCTCCATACATTTGTTAATGCTTCAGTGTGTCATTGTGTTTGATAAGAAAAATGAGCTTCCTGTTTAACTGCCTTTAAAAATTATTGCTTGGTGATTGTAACTGAAATGGTTATAATCTATCTATAGTTGCAAACATGGATTTTTTATTAGTATTCTATTGTGTAGAGCTGACAGAATTGGATTTAAGTACAGATCTTCAATCTGTACTTTTTAGCTGTTTTAAAACTGTATAAACATTTTACCTTTCCTAATAAGGTTTTTTACTAATTTGTAAAATTATCTATGCAGTATTAGGATGCTGCATGTGCCATGCATGCCTATGTACTTGCCACTGTCTATTCTGTGCAGAGGTTTTTAGCAAGGATTGTTAGCATTTGGTCATAGGTCTTTATGTTAAACTTCTTAAACAGAAACTGCTAAAATGGTTTTCCTCATTGTGGTCTGAGAAAAGCGAGAGTTACAAAGATATTAAACTAAAAGCTAGTACTTTTTTACCTTTTTTAATTTCAAGTGTTGTAAAACATTCTCCTTTTTGAGTTAGAAAAAAAAATTAGGCTCTAATCAAACTTCATTGGGAAGCTTCTTGGTGACTTATGTGATTTGATTCAGTGCACGCTTATTTACTTAAGAAATGAACTACTGCAATTTTCTTTAAGTTTCTCAGGCAGCAAAGACATGAATGCCATTTAGTACTTTAGTGTTTCACTAGCTCTCTGAATCATAAAATTTAAAGCAAATTTCCTGGCCATCTGTATCTGCTCTAGTTACATACTCGTATAAGTCCCAGGCAACAAACAATTTAAAAGCTGAAACCATTGTCATTGTTTTCTTCTCACTGTGCTGAAACGGAGCCAAATCCTGGACACCAGACAGAACATAAGTAAACATGTCTGGGTAGAGGTACCTATACGAACCACAAAACCCATGAGATCTTAAGAGTGTTAAAAACAATATGGGACAGTTTCACTTCAGCAGAAGCGTGCATTTATTTCCCCTGTATGGCATACAATGCTTTTTTTTTGTATTTTTTTTTCAGAAGTTAATTGAACATTCAGTGTTCAGATTCTTAGGTGAGAGGGAACAGCAGATGGAGTGTTCGCAGGGGCAACAGAAAGATATGATTTCAGAAACCTGGAATATTGAGACTGCAGGGTTAAGCCAGTAAATCACTGTACAGTTAGACCATGATGCCTACCTGTCACATCAGTGACATGGTAATTCTAGTTTACTGTCTTGCTGCCCTGTGACATTCTCTTATTACAGCTAATACCAGCTTTCATACTTTGTTCTGCCTAGGCATGGAAAACAGTTGTAGTACTTAAAATGTTTGTAGCCCTTAGGCTATATAAATACTGCATTATGAATACTGAATTAATAGAGATTTAATAAATTATCTTCTCTCCCATTAAATTCTATCAGCATGCCAAATGTTGCAATGTAGACTGTAAAATCAGTGGTAGTTTTCTCACAAGTGTAGCTAGCATGCAAGACTATGCAGCGTGACCCAAGATGCATGCATATCCTGTAGTGGCAGTGATGCTGGGGTGAACGGATAAACAGAGGGGAAAAAAAACCAAACCAAAACAACAAAAAACTAGTCACTGATGTCCTTCTGTACAATAGTACTGGTTCAGCATTTATCCATAGATTCAGCATTTACCCATTTTCCTCATGTTCATATTCAGTATTTAAGCTCTTGTAAGTCCATAGTAGAAGGATTCTCCATTCTTTGTTAGAGACAAAATGTGTAACACACCATTTATTTAAAATTATGCCCTATGCCACTGAGTTACGGAAGCAAATGCAGCTCGAAGTATGATGGAGGACAGAGTTTCCATTTCATTTCTTCTTGTAGAGAAACACACTGAAGACAAACAGATTTGCTCCACCCCCACTTTTTTTCATATATCTTAATTTAAAAAAAAAAAAAAAAGTAATTTAGATGAAAAGGAGATTTTCCAGAAGGGGTTGATGTATTTCCATGAAAGGAAGAGCTAACCTCATCCTGTTAAAAAACGTCTCACATCTTCACCTATCACTGCTAGACTGCCATTATGCGTACTATTTACCCCCTCAGCCTAGCCTGTGAATTCACCAGATCACCTGGTCGGAGAGAACATTTCGCCCACACAGTTCACTCTTCTCACTTCCCCTGTGCTTTAGAACCCCACACGCATGCTGCCATTGTACTGACGTCCTATATGGCCCAACAAACCATGACAATAATGATGTTTCTGTGTGAGCACACATACAAAATTGAACACTCTCCTTTACAAATTTTACGGGGTTCATGGGAGCCAAACCTGATCCTCAAGCCATGAAAACTTCCCCACTGGGAAAATGAGAGAGGTAACATAGTAGCTGTCTTGGTTTAGGACTTTCTAATCCTCTAATTACATTCTCACAAACTGGGTACCTGAGACCAATGGAGAATGTTTCTGTTCCAAGGCCAGAATTCTCACCTAGGTCTGTAGTTTATTCCGGCTGGTTGCAAAGATAAAAGCACCTATCAGCAAATAGGAGGGATATTCCTCAGTTTAGTATGCAGTGTTACTTCAATTTTTAAATTTTTTTTTTACAGTTCTAGGATCCTAGACTCACAGAAAGCAGCTAACTGTATTCCTTCTTGCATTAGTAAATTTGGTTGGCTTTTCTGTAACTGTGCCTTAAGCTGATTTTCACTAAATATACCTCAGCCTTTAGAGAAGAAGTTGTCTGTAACTTTTTAACAGATTTTGGGATACTGACAAAAGCTAATCTTAGCTTATTGAGGGTACTCTTCACTCGGGTCAGTGTGGATGGGGAAGAGAGGGTTTTCAAATGGTAATTCAGAATAGTTTCTGCTCAGTTGTTTTCTTAGCCTCACTAAGCTAAAGTTAGCTTTTGTAAATACCATTCTTTTCTTCCACTTCAATATTAAGAGTAAGCATGTCAAGCTGACCAATCTTTTTATCTGAACATAGTCACCTTGTTAATCCCTGAATTTCCATTGCAAGCCTTTCTTCCATCCCTAAGTGAACCAAAATGAATTTGGGATTCAGCTGTTATACCTGAGTTACTAGAACAGTATTGTGCAGGTGTTGACTTCCATTCAAGAATGCATTTAGCTGGGATGACAAAAAAGTATCTGTTGTCTTCCTGTCTTTGCTTGGCAATGATTGCTTCTGTAGGTAGAGATCATTAAACAATATTTCTTCCTTGATTTCTGCAGTGCACAGCTGGTAGCATTCAACTGGTGTCAGTGTTGTTTTTCATTATGTTACTTCCTTCTGCTGTAACTAGGGTCCTCAAGAGCATGCACATATCCCTTCAGCAGGAGCATCTAGCACAGGGGCTGAGCAGACAGCTGAGTGGCCACCAGCTTTGCTGGCCCCAACAAAATCTGCCACCAAATGTCAGTCAACACCTGAAGTGCCTTGCCTGACATGTAAAGACTGTGTAGAATAGCAATGTAGCAAGAATACCTCAGATGAACTATGAAGGTGGAAAACACAACTGGATAGGGAGCCTTTTGCTCTAGCACCTGCACTCATGATAATACCTATGCAGGTAGTAAAGATGTTTTAACTGAAGTGGAATGAGCTGCTGGTTACAGTCCAGTTCTTGGCACGAAACATCCTGTTGACAACTTCAGCACAATCATCAGTGGCAGAAAAAGAAAAGGGCAATTAAAATATGTTTTAGTCCTTTTGAGTACAGTATCTCAGATCAAGATTCAGGGTCAGTGATACGGGCTTCTGTGGACTTTGTACCGTGACTGTCTATGATGTAGCTGATCTCCTAAAAGAATGTAATAATTTTCAGTCTTTGACACTGCTGTGCAAATTAGCACATAAATTAGTATGATGAGAAAATAGAGACCAACTGGATGTGCAGTTGTGTGATATGCTTCCTTGGGATTCAAGAAATGGAACTGGGAAATGTCCGGCATATTTCTATCCAGTAAGCTTCCTATCTATTGACTGCTCAGTATTTTGTGGACAAGTTCATAACCTGTGCATAGCAGATAAAAGGTATCAAATTTATTTTGCTAATTTGTATGGATTAAGTCAATTAATGAGCAATATACAGTATTGAGCTCTGTCAACAACCTGTGTATATATATTATAAATACACCCACAGTGTATCACGAACTGCTGTAGTTTAACATAAAACTAGCACCAAGAGGATCTTCCTTGATAAGTGAGGAAGTGGCATGATCTGTCATTAGTTTCCTCCTAACGAGAAACAATATCTTCAACCACATCTTTAGACTCCCACGCCATTGTGGATATCAAGATGTTAAGCTCGGTTTATTTTAAAGGTCATCATGTGAGATCTAACACACAATTTCTAAACTATAAACAAAACATAACTCCACAAAAGGAAAATGCAGATTATCAAAAGTGAGTGAAACTTAACACAATGTCTAAAAATAGACTCCAGCATTACTTTTATGTCTTAAAAACATCAGCAATTATGCACAGGGTTTGGTTTTTTTTGTTGTGAGATGAAGTTCAGGTCTGTGTGGAATATAGTTTTATTATCTATATTATAGCAACATCCAAAATAGGCCAAGTATTAAGAGTATATGGAGCATCCGCTATGAAGAATTTACCATCTAAGAGAACAAACATGAAAGGTCGGGCAGACAGGATATAACTGTATACAAAGGGTGGAAGGTAGGGAGGAGCACAAAGCTGACTGACCCATTTTTCACAAGAGCAGAGGAGAAGCTGGAGTACATCTTTTTATGCTTTTTGTGCTCTCTGTGACAGACAAAGATGGATCTGGTAAAGGAGGAGGAAGCTGAGGGACTCAGAGTGGACTCATGTTATAGTCAAGACATGGGAGAAAGAAAAACCATACAGAGCAGCTTAAAGAATGTGTTGTTGGATGAACCAGTGAGAAGAAAGTTAAAGAAGAAAGTTCCAGGGGTCTGGAACTGGGGTTACATGAAGCCATATCAATGTCAGAGTAAAATGATTTACCACCTGCCTGAGTGTTGTTATTGATGATTTAGATATGGTTCTGAGATGCCGGATAATACCTACTACAAATATGGGAAGTGGCAACATACTTTCTTATATATGTTTCTTGACAGGAGATTATTTGAAATGGAGATCACCATTGTTGCAAGTTTTTGCTAGTTGACTATAAAGCTTTAGAGTGAGTTACTTATAAAGGATGAAATGCTGAGTAAATTAGATGGATTAAAGTAACATATTTTGGAGCTAAGTTCTCACAAACTTAAAAGCTATTTAGGCAAGGAATTTTGCCTCAAGCCCTTTTCTGTTTGAAATTTTTAAATTGTATGCTTAAAAAGAAGGAACTGGTATCCAGTACTTCATGGGAACTGCATGAGATTTCTCAAGAAATGTATTATATTTTACTGAGATGGGAGGTGAACTGAAGAATGCCAAAAAGGGGTCTTGAATGACCATCAGTTAAGGAAGTTGCTACCTGTCCTTGAGTCTCATAGGTGTATTAGAATGACACTGTTTGAACTATGTTGCCAGTATATTCTTGGGACTAATTATTCCTGAAACAAATAACACAATTCTCAGAGACACTAAAACTAGATAAACTACTGTAGCAATTAATTCAAACATTTTAAACACTTTTTTTTCTTGAAAAGTGTGGAGATATAACTAAGGCAAGGGAATATGAAAGCTGACTTGACATCTGTTCTGAACTCTTTCATTGAGCTGTTCAGACTCACCAGTAATTTCATCCCTTTGCAGTTCCAGTTCCTCTGTTAGCATAGAGACATTGTATGTTATCAAGGCCATGTAATAGGCTGTGGTTCAAACCAAGTTACCAAGCCCTGGCCTCCTGCTTCTTGTTGCAACCTCCATCGCTTATTACCTCCTCCATTGTGCCGGCACAGACACTTGCTTATAGTTGCTTTTATTTTTCAGGTGAATCAGTTCCCTAATCTGATTCACCCTGGGACCACATAGATTAGCAGTGGCACAACAGCAAGGATGGCACCTAGGCAAGAAAGGGTACCTGGGAATGGAGAGTACCTAAGGAGGGGAAAGGGGGACTGCTGAAGTCAGTATTCATCACCTAGGAAAGGTCAGTACAGCCACAGCCTTATTAGCTTCAGGCCCAGAGAAGTACTTCCTGGCAGCCTAACCTTTGCATTTGTAGATCTTGTTTATGGGCAGGGTTCATATTAGTCAAATCGGAGTTGTAATTTTTTGCATCAAATTATCCTTACAAATGGTGAGAATCATGGCAATAGAGCCCTCCTGAATAAGAACCCTGTACGTTGGGAAACAGTGTGCTCTGCAAGTTCTGTGATTTCTGAGAGCCGCTAAGACAAATGTTATTTCAATGTAATTGAAGTTGTATTGTTAAAATACCAGTTAAAATGTCTGGCTACTGGCAGAACAGTGAGACCAAAACAGATCCTAGAGCTGGCTAAACTTTTCAAGTATTTATTCAGTTTTGTAGAACATCATGCACCCCTGCAATGAAATCTGCTTCAAGGGTTCTGTTAGCAACAGCTAATACAGCTGCTTTATAGCCAGGCTGGCTGTGCCTGCGTGAGCTGTAGCACTAAGAATGCCTACAGTGTACATACACTCTCAGTCACAGTGGGAGAAGTTGGTGGGCCAGTATCTGCATTATTTAATGGTAAAGTAGTTGTAATTCTTGTGGACTACCCATGGATTTTGATGTATATGGCAGCAATGCAAGTTTGTGATGGAAATCTCCATTTCTGAGCGTAGATTGTGATTTTAGGGAAGACTGTATCTGTTAAACCCTAGAGATTTTATTGCCTCTTGCTAGTCCACAATAGGCATCATGGCAGCTGATAAACAATTTAGTCAAATGTAGAATCTAAAATTTAATACCTTGTTTTACTTCTTTTGCCCTCCCACTATTGTTTCCTGAAAACAAAGAATATTTTGAAATAATTATTGAATCCACAGCATACTTCTCAGTTTGTCTAGGGAGTTAGTGCTTTGGAAAAGGTTTGGATTAGTGTCTGTATAGGCTGAAGTCCTCTGTGTCTTGTGAAGTCAATTCCAGAAAAGTAACCTTGGACATCTCCTCCTGCCCCTGTATCGCCCTCTCAGTTCTGCAGGTGCATCTATGTGTACAACTATTTGGCTAACTAGACTGGGGAACTAATGCAGGGTGAAAACAAGCCAGCAAAATAGAGTGGTTTTGTTGGGTGGAATTTTTTGATAACCAAGGGCCACTGCCACCAGAAGAACTGCTGATGAAACACTCTTATTCTCATCTAGGATGACTTTGAACCAGGCTATATAGCCCCACAGTTCACATTACCAGATGCTTTGGACAGTGTCTCACTCCTAAATGAAAGATGAAAATAGATACCTTTTCAACACAGAAGTGGCAGCTGTAAGTATTTAAAGGGTAGATATTGGCAACTAAAATGAGCTGCAACTACAAATGAGCTGAAATGGAAGCTAAGTGGATTCTTGCATGGCTAACAGACAAATAGCATTCTTGTACAAAGTGAGTTGCCTTTCCCGGCAGTAAGGCACTCAAGAGTTGTTTCTTGACTGTGTAACAGATGCTGTGCCTCTTCTGTATGCACATAAGATATCAGCATTTAATATCTGGAGGGGGGTTAGTCTGCAGCAAATGCAAGTTGGGGCAATTCAAAATGTGGACAAGAGATCCAATATATTTCATCTTGCAGCAGTTTCTGAGTTAACTGGTTTTAATTGTAAAAGATTATTTTTAAAATAGAACTGCCAGAGGCTAAACTTTACAGATCATTAAAATATAAAGACTTTTTTCCAAATGGTCATCAGTTCCTCTCTTTAAAGAAACTGCTCTACAGTTGCCTACTCCTATGATATTCCTAGGGTTTCCTAGTGAGACTTCACTCCTTTCTTCTAAATCATGGTATTCATTCACTTTGTTTCAGGGTATTAACAGCCATGGTAACCAACTGTCAGTGAGAACCTTGTCCAGTCCCTAGAGTAACAGGAGCCAACAAAAAGGAACATTTTTCTTCCATTTCTTTCCTATGGTTCTCTGATCATTTGCCACAAAAAGCAGATTATTCTGACAGAACCAGGTTAGGGAGTGGCTCCATGTGCAGTCAGACTGGCAGATCTGAGAGGACTGGCAACTACAGATAGTGTGGAGGAGTTCACCTCTTAATACAGATCAGCTGCACGAGTCTGACCATGTCCTCAAGTTCAGTAATGGGCCCTCTCAGATCAAGGCCGGGAAGACAGAAACTCCATTCTCAAGGTGCCTTGTGATACCAGTTCTTCTTTCATAAAAAAAGAGGCCAAATAAATGCTCAGTTTATGGCCCATATGATTTCTGAATTATAAACTTGAAGTTCTGATTGCTCTAGACAGGCAAATGAGCTTGATCCTTTGCTTTACATGGCTATGAGTGAAGCCAAGGTTTGCAGAGAGATCCTCCATACTGGACTGGTCCCAAAGAGCAGAAGGGATGGAAAAATGTAAGGAAGGAGAAGGCAAAGGTTCAGGGGAAAGAATTGAAAGAAAACTTGTTCCAGGGTCCACACTAACCTTTTTTTCAGTACTCTTTGATGCTGCTCCTGAGAATCTACTATTTTCTAAACTAATGAGGTGATGACATCTTCTACAGTATGTTTTCCTGATGAATCCAGGTACTTCTTACAGCTGCTGAGATAGGTGACAGACAAATCAGACATTGCTATCTGTGAACCATATAACATATATCTGGGAAAGCATATAAACTTTTTTACATTATTCACTCTTGAACTTTAAGGCAGAGTGGCAAAAATAATACTGTTGGCTGCGGTCTCCATGTTCCTACCACATCTATATAAAATCTAAATCTAGATAAGATAGAAGCTCCTTTAAAAGGATTTATGCATTTTAGTTTTCATCTGACTCCTGGCTCTATATTTTTGTCTATAGATCAAAAAAACCCAAACATGCAGGATTACCAAGAGTCATTTGAGAGAGGAGGAGCAAACCAAAAATGTCCTTCTGTTCCCTAAAACAAAAGCATATTCTTTGGAATCTCTTTATAGAGATTCTATATAGGGAGCATATACACTGGTCAGTATGTGAAAGGTACTCAGTCTAGTCCCACTGCCCTTCAGAAAATTTACCAGGATCTGGCAGTATCACTGGGGAGGCAGATATGACCTGTAAACAGACTAAGCTTTAGGGATTACCTCCTACCTTATCCCAAAACAAGCACTGTATTATATGGAGTAATAACTCAGCCCTGTATTCATAAAAGTAGGGAATGAGCAGCTGCTTAACAGTTCTTTTCTGAGTGTTACAGAGCCTTTAAAAATCTGTCTATGAATTTTTTCCTACAAATGCCTGTATTGTGTAATCTGGTTTGGGGATAGGCAAGCATACAGGATCGTGGAAGTTTGTAAATTTATATGTGGTTATAAAATAGTCTGCATATTTTAATTTTTAATTTTCCAATAAACTGCAAGAGACAGTAACAACAAGCTTGTTCATACAAAAGCAGTATGCAACTGCAACAGTATCTGGGGTGGGAGGGAGAAGGAGAGACCCCCTTGAAGACTAAGCACAGTGAGCTTATTATAATGTGATCTTAACTGTGTGTGACCCTTTTTAAGTGGATATCTCCTTGGTCCTCATAACACAAGTCTGAATTATAGGTAGATGTTCTTTTTTTGGAAGAAAAGGGCAACGTCATGTAGTTTGTGCACAGACAAAATGCCAGCTGAACTGTGAGGTCTGAATACATAACATTGAGAGATGTGACCCTTTAAAAATTGTGAAATTTTAATAAGAACGGTCTCTACCACACAAACCCTGTGTAAACAAGCCCAGTTTTGCACATTTAGTAAATGTGCTGTAATATGGATTTGCAAAGAAGCAGCCAAAAGTGCATATTTGCAAAGAAGTCACTGAATTCTCCTCAGACTATTTAAATGACACCCCTATGGTTTCAGTTTAAAAGAGTTTTATTATTTAAAGGACAAGTCTTGTTGCCATCTTTAACTGACATCTTTTTGCTTTCCAAGAATTCTCCTTTAATTGGCTGCCTAGATAAGTAGCAGAAATATCTTATGCTCAGACAGGATGGCTGCTGTAGTTTGATGAACACCTTTTCTCATGTCAGTGCTCCTCAATCCCCAGCTGTTCATTCCCCACGTCTTTGTCACTGTCTCAGTAGTGTCAGTACAATTGTTTACAGGATTTTGTGCTAAAACAGAGTAGGGAATTGATACAGGTTAAAAACAACCTCTTCTCCACACCCCTTCCACCAACCCTCCAAACAGTTGTTTGGGGGCAACAAGGGAGAAAGAAAAGGAAGGGAACAAGGAGCCTGGAGGCACGGGTGGTTTAAGTCAGTGCTGCTGATAAAAGCAGTATTTATCAGACTATGTCCTGTAGATTTAGCAACGTGGTTGACTTGGATGTGTGTGACATTAGAAATGTTAAAGACTTCCCAGTAAAGCTAGTCAAAGGAAGTATAAACCATATCCATTTGTTTCAGCAAAAAAATACCTGATCTGTCAAAAGGGAGAACTGCCATTATGAAAGTGATGTGCTGTTTCTCTAGCTACCCTTGGTGAGATAGAGCAGTCTGCTGGAGCTACAGCATGAAAGTTTATATGCACATGTACACCAGAGCCTGCCCCTGCAAATATGTGTATTTGTCACGTAAAGATGTAAAGCTGTTGTTAAAAAAATTTCAACAAGTCTAAGTAATTTAAATGTTCAGGTTCCATTTTCAGAACTAATATTGGGGACTATATCCCACTGACTTATAATGAAAGACTGATAAATTTCTAAGTAATTTTTAAAATGAAATTTAGGTTTTGGAAGTAACTTATCTGCTGTAGACAATTTACTCCATCCATAGCTAAGACCCTAGTCCTACTGCTGTGTATAGCCAAGCTTCATTTCAAGGCACTGCCGTAAGAACTTGGTGTTTGTCAGATTTATTATTCAAGTTAATTAAAAGAGGCATTTTTGATTTAGCGTTATGTAACTAAAAAATGAGAAGCTGTCTTTCAAGTTGAATATGTGGGGATTTTTTTAACTTGTAAAATGAAAACAGTGATTTCTTCTTTAACTGCATGCAACTTCCTAGTTTTTACCAAAACTTTATTTTACCATCTCATTGTCTCTTTTAGTAACAAGAGGCAAAGTCAGTTTACATAGGATAAGAGTTTCTCTGTAATCTTCTATTTTTAGAACTGAACTTTTTCCCCACAACTCTTGAAGACAAAACACCATGTGAGAAGTTGACTACTCTCATCATATTCCAGCTGAGAACAGAAATAAAAGTGCCAGCAACATCACAAATAAGCCTTTTTCTCACGAGACTTACAGCACATTTTTTTCTGACAGAAAGTGTTCAGATGAATTTCCAAACTCTTAGATGTTTATCTGAACTATACCCACATTTTTTAACCTTTTGTAGCTTTTACATCTGAGACTAAAAAACGTATTCATCAGGGCCATGGCTTAGAGCAACAATCATCCCTAGTAGATAGATTGTTTGTTTTCAGAGGTACTGGTATGAATTGTGGGCAGGGGGATAAATTGATGAATTGTCTAAGTGCTTTAAAGATTCTCTCTTACTTGAAGTAAGTTTCAGTCTGTTTTTCTTGATGATTTACTATTGCATATCACTTATTCCTGACAATGATCCTTTGAAGTGATTATTTTTCTCTTTACTGAATACAAAATGTATCTCTAAAACTAAAGTTAATAAGAGAAAATCCTATAGCAAATAATTCAATAGCCCTGTCTTTATCACTTGCAATAAACCTCAATATGTACTTTTCAGACTTACTTTCTCCAAGTTTCACTATTGATCAGCCTCATCACAGGTTTTCTTCTGAAGTCACTCTACAGCAATGTATGCACAGCATTTATCCTTGAGATACCATCTGTTCATTTATGTACTTGTTCACAGGTTTTTTTACTGACATTTGTAAAGAACATTGATACAACTGCAATGTATTAGAGTGTTTCTCTCCAACTATTGCCCCTTGTGGGCATGCACGGTGACTAGCACTGCTCTTGCACTTTTGTCTCATGACACAAAGCATTTGGCAGCAGTACTAACTTAAGATATCCTTGGTCTGTGTTGCTTATTGCAGCCACTACACCATCCCTGAACAGTTGTGCTGACACAGCTTTTTGTGGGGCTGCACTTGGATCAGATCAGGGAACTTATCTGACCTGAACAATCCTCCCCCACTTCCCCCAAATAAAGAATGAAGCTGGGTCAGTTCCCTTGGTCTGGCTCACAGGGTGGTCTCATAAAGGGTTGTGCCAAAACAGCTGAGCAGATGGCATGCTTCTATGGTGCAGAGGGAAGGAAGAAACCATTACGCTGGTATTGCCTAACACCATATTCTTATTAGTCTCAAAGTACAAACAGATGTAAATATTAATTTCCTAGTACTTGTTGTAACTGCAATTTACCTTAATGGCTAGGTTGCTGATTTTAAGTATAAATGAGTAAAGGAGGGGGGTTGAGACTTAGCAGATATAATTTATCATGTAGCCTAAATTAATTTATTTATTCAAATTGATTAAAATGTTGTTAGAGAAAGATCTATACTTAATATACCCAGTGGGCATTAATGGCAGTCTGACTAACTGGTGTGGATCAAAGCGTTGCTTCTTTTGCTAATTATTCTTTAATGGCTAAGTTAATATCATCTTTGTTATCTGGCACAGTAAAGATACGTGTTTAAAACAGCAACAAAGTTCCTGCAAATGGGGTCAGGTCTGGCTCTGTTCCCAGGTTAGAGTGTGCTCTGGCATTCAGTCAAATTGAACCAGTCCCAGTGGTTTCTGTATTGTACCTGACTTGGGCTGGCTTTTCCTGCAAGTCTTGTAGGTCAGAAACCTGTGTTTGTGCTTTTGCTACCCTGCGTTCATTCTCCATAGATTGTTCTTTGATCCAGCCTGCAGATAACCCATGTTTTAAAAGGTTTTTTTTGTCCTCTCTTTACACTTTGGCACAAGGCAAGCAATCAACAATTTATGTTGAAGCAGCAGGTTCATCGTTATCAGTACCTTATTTTTTTGAAACTGGGTATGTTCAGTTGGTACAAATTACTCTTTTTTGGTTTTGGGGTTTTTTTTTTAATGGAGAAGGTGTGTAGAAGGCACAACAACAGAGGAACAGGAAAGGGCTATATGCAAAGCCCTGTCTTTCACACGTCTGTTGTGGCCTCATTTCAAAATAGGTGCATGATGAGAGAGCTCTGGTACACACCCACAAGATACCTCAGAGAACTGGCGCTGGGGCATAGGCAGGTGCGTTGTTGGTGAAGAAAACTAAGGCGATAATGTTACGACCAAGATACAGGCTCCATCCCAATTTTCAAAGGGAGTTAAGGAAGATCTGCTGTTTAAGCTGTGTGGGCTAACATGGCTTATTTTAACTGTAACTGAAAAGGGCATGTTCGCTGCTTCCCTGTGTAAGCTGTGTAGGTGGCTGGGAGAGGTAACCTCTTCACCGAACCCAGCAGCAATCAGACCGGGACATGCATCCATAGCCTCAGAGACAAAGGTGGCAGGCTGAGCTGAGCTGAAAAAACCCGCTGCTTCCAAAAGAAAGTGATTCCATTCCCACCTTATACTGCCCCAGGCAGAATATTAACACGGGAAAAGTGAGTGAGACGTTTCCATCTGGTTTAGTGAGTTAAGTCAGTTCTCTGAGGGTCATACGAGAGAAAGCATGCAGAAACCCTCCTTTCTGTAACAGGCAAGTGTTAGACTGGTGCAGCTATCTCACTGCACCTTTACTCTGTTGGTTCTAGCTAACAATTTATAACAAGTCATGCGGGGTGATTTGTGACTTGCTGCTGAAAGATGTTACTGTTCCCTTGTCAGAAGTACCAGATTTAGTGAAGTTTCATCTGTTTAATTTACTAGCTGCCATATTAGTGGAACCTGAAGCTAATTATAGTTTAAATCACTATTTAGACTGTGAACTATGGGGCTTATATAAAGATGGTTAGCCACTGACTGTTGAACAGCTGATGGTCCCAGGGGTTCTCTAGGACCTTATATCAAACATGCATGAAACGGAGCTAGCTGAGGTCCCTCCCTTGTGCCACTCATGCTACCATATAATGAGCCAGTTCAGGGAACTGAGACAAAAAGTTGCTTTCTTTGGAGAGCTAGTTTTTAACTGGCTCAAATCCCTGAGCTGACTTACTGCACAGTGCTCACATCAGCACAAATCACTGAGCAGCTAAGGGCAGGGTGGAGGGCCAGGCTATGGCAACTGTAAATTAGGTTGGCTTAAGGTGTATAGAAATAGACCCTAAACTGAAGCAGAAAAAATACGAAAACTTCCCTTTAAGAATACTGTTTTTCTTGAGTGATTGAGCCACTACCAAGAAATGCAGATACTAAGTACAAAGGAATTTAAATCCTACACAATTCTAATTTAATTTTTAATTTTGAGTCCTATTTGGACCAGTTATGTTAAAAGTATTGAAGTAGATTTCCCAAAAAGGAATTATTCCCACCCTTTTGTTTAAATACCTGTCATTCTGGTGATTTTATAGGTTAATTAGTTCATTTTCTGAAATGTATTTCTGGGATATTTTCCCTTTAACTACTTTGACCCATAACCTCATGTTCTGAGAGTTACTTAACCTTTGGTCTTGTACAGTTTACTGGCAACCATTCTTTTCCTTTTAGGATCTTTTTTATTTGTGATTCTCTTAGCAATATAAACCACATACAGTTACTATTTCCTAACGTGAAGCCTAACACAGTGAATTGATGTTACATTTAATTAACAGAAGAGTTTTAGATATTTCACAAAGTTATTGACACCATCAACGCTGTACATTAATACCAAATGTTTGACATAATTTACTGTAGTAAGAGATTGTAATTCCAGATTAAAATCATACTTAAAAGATGGATCAAATTTATTTTCCAGCTAAAGGACTGTTATAGGAAAGAGTTAACATTGCTTGGATATACTATATGAAGTTCTATGCCTTAACAAGTTTGGATTTCTTTCAAGTTTTACTCTAACATTTCTTGGCTTACAATTGTTTTCTACTCTAATTTTAAAGCTTAATTTTAATCTTTTACAATCAATTTTATAACAGCCTCGGTATAATTTGTTAGGGCTTTCCCAATGAGAAAAAGACCAAGAAATCCAGTAAGACTGTTTTTAATACTCTGAAGGTGTATAAATACCGATGTTGAAACTATTTTTAGTTTGATCTTTTGTCTGATTCACTGGTACATACCAGTTGTTTTGTACCAAGCACAGTCAGAGCCTGGTAGCCAGTTGAACTGGGTTTACAACTTTGGAAGCTGCTAGACGAATAACTTTCATGTACTGTCTTGACTGGAAAAGATTCATTTCCAGTTTATGGTCCTACTGTAGCAGACACACCCCTCCCTTTGTGATAATAAATATGAAACAGTATTCTGTGATATGGATCTTTAATATATTGACTGTTTTTGGAAGGTGCCACTGTAAAAATTTTAAAAGCCTAAAATACACTTTTTCTTAATATAGATAAAACTTGAGCAAGCAGTTTCCCATTTGGTGCCTCTGGTGCTTTAGAAGGCTTTTCCTTTTAATGTTTCTTGAACAACTGTGTAAACCCAGAGGATTAGAGTCTGCCTGCAGGAGAGCACCAAGAAGGGCAGCTGTTGTTCTCTTCAGCATTTTTTGCTGAGCAAAAGCATGGCAAAGCCATCAGGACAGCTTAATGCTACTACATGCTAAAAAAGTCATACATTATAGTGATTGTGGGTACATACAGTCCTGCTGACTACTTCCTGCTGAATCCCTGCCCAGCAGAAACCACTTCATGGCTGATTGATTGTTTCTTCTTTTTTAATTGAGCAAAACTTGAGAAGATGTGTATGTTTTAATTCAAATGGAAAACTAAGTAGCAGATACCAGAGACCTCGCCTTTTCTTGTCTGTGAGTACATCTGGTTTAGCAAGAGGATTTATTAAGTTGATGAAGAAATTTTCATGAAAGTACTAGCACTTCCCTGTATTTTATAATTTTATGTTAGTTTATAAATATTAAAATATTATTTCAAAAAATAACTTAAGTTCCCTCATTTTGTTTAGAAACCTGTCATTTTGGTGGTCTTATGGGTTAATTCATTCCTTTTTTTCAGCTGTATTTGTGAGGTATTTTCACTTTAAGTACTTCAACCCATAAACTCCTGCTCGGAGAGGAACTTAACCAAATGCATATTACCACTAAGCACACTATTGCTAAAACACATGTTATTCTTCAGGATCCTCCCCTTGATTAAAATCTTTTTCTTTATGTGCCTTGAGAAAACATTTTGGACTGTTCAGTTGCAGTTTGGTTTTATTTAAATAGGAAATAGGCTGATATCTATTATCCCCAGCTAGCCTGCCACGAACATCTATTTACAGTGACAGTGTTGCAGTCATACTACTGTAATCTTTTGAAAATGTGTCCTTTGTTGTCTGACCTTGGATTTCAGTCTGATACCCTCTATTCCTGCTGTCTCAATGGCTGACCAGGTAAGAGTCTGAATATATGGCACCTATTTGCATTAGTTTACTTGCTGTGGTTCTGTGGAGGGCACTGTCAGTGGTGCCTACCTGTAAGTGTATTTACTCATCTCCTTACATTACTCTCCTTTTATCTTTCTCTTCTAGATGTTTACATTAAAACCCTTGTATCTAGAGTCTACCTATTTTCTTTTTTTATAACAGGATAAAAGTTAGATGCCATATCAGCAGTAGATATTTTACGTCAAAAAATTGTCCATCTTTTTGATAATGTTTTGCTTGGCTTTTAGTCTATAAAAATAGAAAGAGTAAAGGGAGACAGAATAGGCAAAACAATAGTCTTCAAGCTTTTTTAACTTGTAATTAGATGAATTCCCAGTTGGAATATTGTTCTTGCTGTTTTCTTGATTATTCTTTTTCTTTCTCAAATGGTCATCAAACTCTCTTTTTTTGTGAATTTCCCCCCATTGTATTATCTTTATCAAAAACATATCTTTAAAACCTCATTATGTCCCTATGAAAGAACCCTTTACTCTGTGCCAGGTAATAGTTCTGACTTTTTTTAGATCTTCAGGGGGGTTGCATTCTTTTTCATCCAGATATTTGTTTCACAGCAGTCATTGCTAAAACTCTGGTTTGTTTTAGTCTTCCATCTGTGGAAAAGGCCTTGAAGATGGTTTGCATATGGCATATATTGCATATATGGCATCTTCTTATCTTCAGGATATTGGTTGAAGCTGTATCAAATCAGTTCTGATCAGAATCTGTTTCCAACCAATAGTTTAGCAGTGTTAGTCTGCAGGTATCAATATAAAAAAGACACCTCCGTCTTTGGTATCCTTTTTGCAAATGTCAGTCTCCCTACTATGGAGTGAAGATCACTGTAGTGTACTCACTGGAGTTCACAATGTAGGGCACTGGTCTGTTTATAATTTGCTGCCTAAACTGGGTTTTGTGCTAATTACTTTTCTTTGGCGATGTCAATCCAGCATCTTTTACAAACCTTGTCTCCCTCTTGGTTTTAAGGAACTTAATTTTTCAAGGACAAAACATCATTTTGCTGTGTTTCTGCTACCTCGTGGATGTTACATGTGTAGTATATAGAGGTTTTCAAATATATTTTTTCGTCTTCCATTCTGCTTTCTCCCTAAATAGCTTTTAACTTTAATATAGCGCCTTTCATTTAGGGATATTAAACTACTTGTTACCAATCACTTACCTTTATCATGGAGGTGACTTGTTTCCATTACCTTATATTCTTTGCCTCGCTATTGTTACTACCATTCTGGATGTAACTACTATGACATTTTTGCCTAACAATGACAGAAACTAGATGCAATTGACAAGATGAGAGAGTAGCCTGCATGCTGAGCAATTTTCTAATGTTACATTTTGCAATTTTTGGCTGCTTTCTGATCAATCAACAGATTGTGAACTTTGGTATCAGCAAATGCTTTATAAAAAAATCAAACTGAATAAGAATAAAAATTAATAGTTACCTTTTTTATCAGTAACCAGTGCAGTCTTGAATGCTTTAAATGTAAACTAGATAATATTTTAAGTGACAAAGGCACATAACATATTGTACACATAATCATATATTCGGTCTGTCAAACCCAAGCAATTTTAATGCCTCAAAAGGACATTATGCAATGAAGTACATGAGAAAAAAGATTTTGACCACTCAAAAGTCTGTATCATGCTTTAGAATGGATGTATTCTTTATTTTAACATGAATCACTGTTAATGTCATGATTCATACAATTGTTTCGGACAAATTTTTTTTTTAATGGGAAGATAATCTATTTAAGTTTGGTAAGAATTATTTACTGATCAAATGATGACATAATGCTGAATTAACAACTTTAGCCTTTTCTCTTACCAGTTTTCTTAATCTGAAAATATTTGTTCTGTAGTTTATCATTAGTTACCTCCTTGTGGCTTATTGGTATTATTTCTTCTTAACATATGGGAGCACCAGGCCCTGGTCTCCAGAGGAGTAAGCAGCAGGTCAAACATTTTATTTTGCGTTTGTAGACAGATGATTTGTGCATATTCAGACATCTTTGGCCTTTTTGATAATGAAAGCAAAAAGACTGATCATATGATTTGTTTTTGCTCACTGACTAGATGACATGAATCCTTGGGATAAGGTTTCTAGTTTGAAAACATGTTAAAAACCCATTTTATGTGAGATTTCATTGAAACTCTGTTATTTTGTTCAATATAAATTAACAGCTAAACCATTCTTTATACATATCTGATGAACTAATACATAGGATCTGCAAGTACAGCAAAAATAAATTAATTTTAAATGGGTGAACCTTTACTGAGTAATACTCTTCCAGAGCTGGGGTCACTTCATTAGTTGAATGGCTCATTCTCCAGCTCGTAAGAATACTGAGATAGTATTTAATCAGTTATTCCTTTCTGTATTTTGTCTTTTCTGCTTTCCATAAATGTGTAATATACTGCAGTACCTTTATCCCAATCCAGTCTGTCATATAAGGAGCCAGAGGATGCAGCTAAGCCTATTCCTGGGAAGGGGTTAAGGTAGAAAGATAAGGACGGGGACAAGCAGCATAATATCAGATGACTGACTGTGGTGAGGATTGATTCTGTGACTGAATCAAATAGTTAAACCTCCCAGCCCTCGCTCTGTCAAAGAAGAATCAACCCTCTTACATGCAATCTGGACAGCAAGCCAGGCGGAAACTCAGTCAACTGAAAAACTGAGAGGCAAGAGCTGCTAATGAAAACTACTGCCTCTATTCCAATGCAAAAGGAAAAAATAAACGTAAACCACCTGGCTGGCCTGCTTGACTTTATACTGGAATGGATCACAGCAAAAAAGACACACAAACACCTGCCATAGCTGGGATATGGTAATAGTGTTCAACACCTGTTGCCTCTCAGCTGAAACCTCTTGTATCCAAATTAAGATGTTGGGTCAGAAAGCTCATTAGGCACAGACTAAGCAAGTAGTGTGAGCATACGTGATCTAACAACTGCAAAATGGATCCAGTCCCACGGAGAAAAGGTAGAAGTCCAAGATCCAAACTACCAGGGAGCCTTTAAAGTTTTCCGCAGCACTAGAACCCATTGTTTTATGTTGGCTTAATCTGATCTGAGTCAAGGACAAAAGAGTGATTTGCACAAGGCTGACAGTCCTTCCCACCGAAGAGCAAGCCCATCAGGCTTTACACAGAAACCTGGGAATATGCATATCAAGAAAAGATTAGTAATACATGTATTCTGTTTTCTTATTATGAATTATGGTGAAAAGCTGTAATGAGGGAAAATATTCTTTTGCTACCCCTGAAGACAATTAATATACTGATAAAGAAACCTTAATTTACTAGCAAAGGCTAGTAAAGGCTATGTATACATAAGCATAAACAAAGGCATAATAAGGCATACATACATAAGCAAAGACTATGTATCTTTTATTAAATTACAGTATATATGGAGGAATGACTTAAGCACATGAGATTGTGGTTGTATCTAAGCTAATCAAAGGACATCAAATGTATATATGGGATACAGAAAAACTGCACATGCATTACACTTGAACAAAACAGAACCGTATCATAGTATGTATAGATCCTAGAATAGAATAGCTAAAGGCTCAGAGACTGGGGTTCCATTTTGCTATAACAGTTGTGTGATGCTTCTCCTTTTCCAGTACAAAGAGAAACATTAACCCAAATCATCTAGCCAGGCTGCTTGACTGTTCAAACACAGCATATAAGAAGTATTCCAGACTTGAGAGTCCTTACTCAGAGGCATTTGCAATCTAAGTGAAAAGAGGAACAACAGAAGTTGTATTATCCTCACCTTAGAGCGAAACTCAGGCAGTGTTTTAAGTGTCCATATAAATAGCAAGTTACTTGTGCCGCTTTGAAAAAGTCTGAAAATTAGACTACAAGAAATTGGAACAGAACCTATATTTTCTATATCGCAGTCGTGTACAAAAGGACTGTCTGCTGGCTAATGAACAGTCAAAACTGAAAGTTAAAACATGGAAAGTAAGTAAAATGACACCTTAGTCTTTGTATCAAGGCTAAGAGCTTTTATGAAACCTCATTTGAGTCTTCACAAATATTTATCTTATGCAAACATCACTGTGCATTAAAGGAGGTTGTTCTTGTTCTGATAGCAAACTCCGTTGTCATCTGATTTCACTCACAAACCACTTTAGGCTTTGTAATAAGACTCTAAGGTATCTGTAAAAGCAATCATTTCAGAAGCAAGAACTCATGCCTGGAGCGTCCTTATATATTGATATCAGTAATAAAGCAGCTGATAATTTTACTTTCACTTGGTGATCTGAGAGCAGAATACTATGAATATAAAGTCTATGAAAAGAGCCATGCAGTTAAGTGCCAGATTTCTAGACCCTCTAGTCTTTTTAACATGTGTGATGGTAACCTCTAAATGGGAGGATTCCAACCTGCTCCGTAAAACTATAGAAATATAAAGTAGCAGCAAACTTTATGAAGTTATGTCTGCTTTACATGGCAGAATGTTAAACAAACAATAAAGCAAAGCAATGGTTGTTAATGTAAAAATATATTGAAGAAAAATATATTAAAGTGTACTAATATGAATGTAGTAAGTTTAGGAGAGCGATGAAACTTCTTGGGGAAAACTGTAAAATGGTTAAATGAGACTGTGACCTCATTAAGTTTTTATGTAGGTATGTTTTTGTCAACACACACGTAGGCAATCTTTTTTTTTTTTAAACTTTGTAATCTTGCTATTACAAATGCCCCATTGATCAAATTGTAATTAACAGTCGTGGCATAGGGAATCTTAAAAGGATGGCTGCAGATTTTCACTGAAAACTTAAAATTTATCCAAGTTCAGTCAAATTACTCCCTTTTACTGTATCTGCTGTTACCATGTATTCTAATGCCTGAATTAGGACAACTCCTAATTTTCCTACAAAACTTTCCAATCTGCTTTTGTTTTTGTTTTCCTTTTAATTCCCCAACGGCAGAAGTTTCACATTTCACCCAGGCACTGGTAATTAGCCAAGGAAATTATTTAAAATGCCAGATGTCACATATTAAATATAAATAACCTATGACCTTGTGTGCAGAATGCAAGCCCCTTTCCTATATGACTGCTGAATTTAACTTTCTTGAACATAGCCTGTATACTGAAATAGTATCTTTCTCCTACATAACACCATTCTGCAAGCTTAGAAAATGGATGTGCCTTGTTAGATGTTAGAGACGTAAAGGCTGTGATAATTTTGTTTTTATGCCATTTGCAAATGAGTTTAAGTGTGTAAGTATACATTCAGACTGGTCAAAAAATTTCCCTTGTACTCGTGCTTTTTTCAATAGCAGCTGTAAAAGGCATAACCATAGGTACAGCCAAGGAACACTGCTGATTCCAGGAGTCTTTCTCTGTGCTTTCTCATCTGCCCTTTCTATGCCACACTGGTGTGTGTGGCTTCTAAACAGGTCCAGATTCAACCACAAACGGGAACAAGATCAAGCACATGAAATACAACCTTATGTGTTAATTCTTAATTCGAGGCTGTTTGGTTTATTGAATCATGCAGAACGAATGCCTGACCATGCTTCTTCCAAAGCCTATTCTGGCTACAATTGCACAGCTGGGTTTGATTTGCTGCCCATAGGAAGGGGGGAGGAATCCCTATTACTCCAAGACAAATACAGATCTGGGATGTGGCTGCAGATCCAGAATTCCTAGCTATCCAGCATAGGATGATGTGTGGAAAATAAAACACAGCACAATGTAGCCCTCAGGTTTTTGGAGCCGAAAGTCACAACACGCCTAGAAAATAGCCCCAGTTTGGAAAGGATTCAAATACCACAGGAAGCGCGTTCCTTCCTTCTCAAGACACATGCAGTAACTCCAGCTTCTGACCAGATCAAGGTGTATCCCCATCTGGATGCAATAACACAGCCTAAAAGCAGCAAGGATGGAAACCACCTATGCATATTAAATAAATGAATAAATAAAAGCACCCCCTCCTCACAAAACCACGAGTGAAATAAAGTTGCCCTCATTACTGCCACTGTTTCATCTCTCAATAGCAAGCAAAAGCCAAATCAGCCATGCATGCCGTGGACCTCAAGCGCAGAGGTTGACATAAATCCCTGGAAATTGATGTAAGCCCACGTCAGTCGTTTTAGGGCTTCTGCCAACTCACTTTCAGTCACGCCCCAATTACCCTTTAGCTGTATAGAAAGGGTTTGAAGGTATTTTTCTTTTTACAAATTCAAATGCAGAAAGGATATGCATTTTGGTGCAGTAGGACAGAGCAAAATGAAAAATATGGTGAAGACAAGACAAAGGATGTTGCTGGCAAAAAATGGAAGTTCTGAACTCAAAGACAGATACGTCTGATTTTGATGTAAAAGCCTTATAAAGATTACTGTAGATAACTATTAATTGCTTAGAATACCACCTTACCTTCTACTGTTCTGTAAATTCTTATCTTGTTAGCTAGATGGTCACAACATAACCAATTACTCTATTTTATTTTAGATATATAGTCCTTTTTAATTGACAGCTGTAGGTAGGACTAAAAGTACTGCCTAATGACCTGCATGTATCACAGTTTTCTGAATGAATACTGTCTCAAACAGGGGAGAAAAGATTTGTTTTACAGTTAAGGGAAAGGAACAAGACAATAATACACATTTTTTTAAATTTAGCATACTCATTAGAAATATACTCTGAGCATCTTATCAAAGAACATGGATAAAATACTTGTGTTGCAATTTCCCCTTATGGAGAGAACAAGTTTGGTTGTATTTTTCTTCAGGGACATGCATAATGAATAAACTACTGGTATAGCAAAACAGGAAACTGCTATAGTTACTCCACATGCTGTAATCTGACATAACAATTATTTAACAATAAGACAAATTCTAATATATCTGCTTTGAAAATGTGAAAGATTACCCAAAAGTTTTTAGACAAAAATTAGCTGCTCAGAGCCATTTTATATGTGGTATATTTTTCTGAATTGTTCATCGTAGACCTGTTTTCATTCAAGAATACATGAGGGTTTTTCTTAACCACGGTTAATCCAATTACACATTCTTTTCCAGCTTGTCTTGCTACGTGACCTTGGATTTAAAGGTAGAAAGAGGCTACAGGCCAACTGGGTGTGAGCTTCTTAAAAAGGTTCGGGCTTCCTTCAGGAGAGGGAGTTGGCTACCCTAACAAGAGCATCAACCTTTGGTTTAAGTATTGTAGGAACAGCAGCTTTAGTTGCTCATGTGTTTTAGGTAAAGAAATAGCTAGTGGTGTGTGGGAAGTGACAACAGAAAGGACGGTGCATTAGAAGATTAAGATAAACATATGGCTGCTTTGTAGCCTGGGCACTAGAAGCAGCTTCCCATTTTCACTTGGGCAAACTCTTCCTGTCCCAAGTTCTACACAGTATTTCTTAATGTGCTGCTTTCTGTTTCCACTAGAACTGCAAGGTCATAAAGCAGCTTTTCATTTAGGCTTGCTTTCTTCAGCATAGATTACTGATCTTCCTTATGAGTGCACAGATAGAATTAACAGAACTTTTTCAAAAGCCTGCTGGACTGAGAATTTTGCACTGTAGCCAATTTCTCTTCACGCTAGCCTTTTTTTCTCACTTTCACGCACTGTCTGTAAAGAGAACATCTAGATACAATTGCATGCATGGGATTATGATATGCCTGTTTGGATCCATCTCAACAACAAACACAAAAAGACCCTGAGCATAGGAACAACTTGAACTAGTTATTTATGAATCAAACAATATTAACAGATAAATCTGTAATTTCCACATGGCCATGGAGTCATGAGACACTAACTCTAGGTCAGGTAATCTTTCACGTAAGTAATGAAACCTGGTCCTTTAATGTTTAAAAAGATATAGCAATGATACTCTGGTTAATATGAGTTTCAGTGTCCATAACCAATATCTGTAAATGTATGTAAATATCACATAACTATCTATAAGCCAGTGTGCCTGGCTGCGAGGAGTAGTTTAATTCCCATCAATGCCCAAGTTTCAGCACAAGCCTAAAATCTTCCTAGATAGATCACATACAGTAAGGATTAATCTTTTACTAATTCCACAGCACCCAGGGGTTTCATTAAGTCACTCTAGGATTTCTTACACTGCAAATTGCAGACACATCAGACCAATTACAGTTTCTATGCTGCCATCCGCAGCTGGGAACAGATGCTCCTGCTGTACGAACAATGTAAGTTCCACGTTTTCTTTTGCCCGTTTTATTTGTCTTTCAACCTTAATGCAAGGCAAAACAATAGGTGATGGTGCGTTGCTGTCCAGGCAGAGTATTCTGAAACTTCTGTGCTCTTCCTAATGACTACGTGGCTCCCTTTATTGACAGCGTACATTGCTAGAAAGTATTTTAATTAGTCTCCGTACAGTTGCTTCATCGCCACTGTTTCCAAGGAGCCTGGAAGGTAAGTGGCTAACAGCTTAGAGTCCTTCAGCCAGCATTTGGTACCCAAGCCACATTCCCCAGCTTACGAGAACCTACCTAATTACCCGAGCCGTTAACGGGTGCCAAGAACACCACCTATCTACGTGCGATTCTTCTCAAGACTCTAACGTGAAACCCGCGTCCCATCCCCCAAGGATTTCGTGCCTTGGCTCTCACAGGCGGCAATTCCCGCCCTGCAGGAGGGTTCCCACACGGGCCCCCGAAGCCGTCGCGTCGCGTCCCGGCTGTGGCGGGCCGGCGCTCCCGCCCGCGGCAGCCGCCTCGCCGAGAACGGGCCCCGCGGAGCCCCGGGCACGGCGGCCACTGCTCGGCCGCGGGGCGACACGTGGCACCCGCACCCCGCGCGCTGCCCCGCCCCTTTGTGCTCAGCTGCCTCCATCGGATTGGGCGCCCGCGCCGGGCCGACCAACCGACTACAACCCCCGGCAGCCCGCGCGGCGCGGTGCGAGGCGGGCTCTCCGCGCCACGTGACCTGCCGCGAGGCGTCCCTCCTCCCTCAGCGGCATCGGTGCGGGTCACGAGGCGCCGCCGGTGTCGCCGACGTCACCGCGAGAAAGAGAGACCAACTGTGGGAAACGTCGGCGAGGGGCGG
>NW_010972528.1:3642455-3725889 GCF_000737465.1 Haliaeetus leucocephalus | reverse complement strand
GCGGCGGGGGGAACCGGCCGGCCATCGCCTGGGCTGCCGGCGCCGACCTTGGGTCGCCTCGCAGGGCTTGGGGGAGGGCGATCGGCGGGGCCTCCCGGTGAGGTACAGCGCGCCGTTAAGTTCGGCATACGGCAGCGAGCAACAAAACGTCGATGGGGCTGGACTAGAGACTTGGTTGGGACTCTCGCGGTGAAAAGTTTCAACCGAACTGTTGCCCGTATATAAAGCATCGTCGTTACTCCGGCGTGTTCTTAGAAACTTTGTGTACATGCGTGTATGTACGTGTGGATGGGCAAAACACTGCGAGTTGAGCTGTGATGGCTGTTTGGGTCCGTATGTACGGGTATGTACACGCGTTTCAGAGTGCTTCCATTTTATTTGGTTTTGTAGTATCGGAGCCTGAAAATCCCCTTTAAAAAGACTTGTGTTTCTTTAAACCGCAGAAAATGAAGTATTCCCTGTAAATTATGGTGTGGGGAATCAATAAGAGCCAGCTGTGCAGTGTGTAGCTGCACCAGAGTTCGATGGCCGCGTGCTTTTTTCCTGACCTACTTGAAATAAGTATTACTGGGTGATGCACTGTCTCAAGTCTAACTGGTTAGATGATAAGATAGATCTGAAACACGACTGTACCCAAGCTAAATGATGCAGCCATGTTGTTTTGTTCTCTGACTTGGTTGTCTGCATAAGTTGATTAGAAAAAAAATTGTCTGATACAGTCTGTGTATAACCCAGTGTGGACGCTCGGGGTTAATTTCTTACGAAATCTGTAACTTTCTTGATGCTAAGATTTAGTTTACAGATCTCTTCAGATAAGGGGAGATTCTCTTTGCCTATTTTGCAACTTAAGTGGAATAGCAGATGGTGCTTTTGGGAAGGGGGCCTGACTTCTGCTAGCCAAAGAAATGCATTACAGTACCATAAGAAAACAATGGGGAATGTTAACAAATTACAACAAAAATAATTGACACCCCTATTTCTATTCTTTTCACATAAAACTAGTAGTCTAAACTGTGCTTCTCCATCAGTGATAGGTGAGAATGAGAAAACAAGTTGCTCAGAAAACTGGAAATACTACTGGCACTCCATTCGCTTTTATAATATTTGTATTTTGGTAGCATTCCCTAACAAGCAGTTCAGATTTTACTCTGAATATAGAGAACTTTCCATGCTTGATAAATCAAAACTATTTTTAAGGCAAATTTGAAAATGTGGTATTCAGACCATGACCTGATTTGTTTGCCGTAGCTTTCAGTAAGGAATCCTACATCTGCATCTGTAACTCGGCAATTTCACTGTTTTGTGGAATACTGGAGATGATCTCTCCTGCTGTGCACAGATGTGGCCTTCAGAGGAAAGGGTTAGAATAGGTCTCTGCCTTCAAGTATTCTATTAAAAGGATTGCCAGAGTTTAGCTGTTAGAGAGCACCCATATTGGAAATCTTATATTTTTCACTTCCCCTTCTTCCGAGTATATTAGTTAGATGAATAAAAGTTCTTGGATCTCCCTAAAGCATGTATTTCATAATCCCATATCACTTGCTTCAATGATACTGTCTGTTGCGCAGCAAAGTCAGCGTAAGGGTATTTTTTTTTCTAATGTATGCTAGTAATAAAATGTGTACATTGCAGGGAAAGTTGCTTAATTTGAAATAAATAATATTAAAATTACTAAGTCTTCCATGAACATGGAGAACACTTGAAAACACGTTCTCATGCTTCATGCTGTATCTCCAGAAGTTTGGGATTGGCATCCTTGTGAAAGAGGCACCTAGTACTAAGTTCTTGTGTAAATAACATGGAAATATATGTTCATGCTTTTTTCTTTTATGCTGACACTACTGTAGTGTTGTGAGGATGTTATTCTTTTATATATGTACATATATAGGTATATATATTTATATATTTTATCTTTAACTGTATTTTCAATCAAAAGCAAGAGAAAGTAAGCTATTCTTTCATTACCTTTAATATATTTTTGATTTCTGAACTATTAAGAAAATCCTAGTCCCAGGCAGTAGATTACCCTTTTTATGACATCAAAAGGACAATAAGAAATTAAATCAACTGGGATTCTGAGTTATTATACAGAACAATTTCAGTGGGTTGCAGGATAGTAGAACTAATGTACTTAGTTTTGTGATAAGTGGCAGGAATTGAGACTAATGTTCTGCAGTAGTGCTTGTGCGCTTGATCTGAAAGTTGTAGTTCCTGCTGCAGAGGGGAATGCATGAAAGATGGTTTGAAGATGCTTGGAAGTCTGCAGTCTAATACTGCAATCTTTGCAGCGTACTTTACTTGAAATCAAAGGGATAGCCCGTTTCATATAGCTTGTGAACTGAAGTATAGATATGCTCAGGTGGTTGCTAAATAAGAGATTGTCAAAAGCTCTTCAGCTGCTTTTAAGTGGAAGTTGGGTACTAAGCACCTTCTGCAAAATCTTGCTCTCTTCTCTGACAGTTTGTGTCCTTGTCCCAAAGAAGAAAGAAATTATCACTTTGATTTTTGTAGTGTTTGGCACTCAAAACAGGTGGTACAGTTCGAGGTACTAATGAGCTTCATCTTTTTCTGACAAAATAATTCAGGCCTCCAGTGCCCAAAGGTAATGCTACAGTGCACTTTGAAGTGACCTAAATCTCTTTGGTGTACTCTTTCTTGCAAAACTGCTTGGTTAGTTGCAGTAGCATCTGATTGCATCTTGCCACCTTGTATCAGTTGCGTTTGAAACGCCTAAGTAAGCATTTGAATTACAGTATCATTCAGGTTCTGTACAGTCTACTAAAATTGATTGTCATGTAACTAACTTTGTTAATTAATTTATTTGAGGTGCCACCATGTTTGGTGTCTTTGATGAAGAGATTTTTGACATGTAATGTGTGACACCTGAATAATTGAACTTAAATATTTTTCTGATGATGCCCCTATCCCCTTCACCCCCAATCCCTGGTTTTGCAATACTATTCAATATAATTCTGGGAAGTTTACCTAGAATTTATTAAGCATTAAGCAAACAAACTGCATTAAGCTCTTCACGCTACTGTTAAAAACTCTGCTGAGGATGCAGTATACTGTTTAAATGCCAAACAGTGCAAAAAGGGAGCAAATACAAGTTGCTCTGATTATTTCTTCAGCTGAATTTTTATTTTAAGGATTCATCTTCTATTTTAAAGAATGAGTTTTTACAAGGTAAGGGCCTTTAAAGAGCTTGGGGTACGTAGTACTAAGCTGCAAATTCAGGACCTTGTACAGTTCTGTAACATCCACAATTATATCTTGTTGGCATGTGAAATAGGGACTGACTTAAAATTAGAGACTGCAAACTGTTCGATATCCAGAAAATGAATTATTTAATTATTTGGGAAATTCTGACAGATAAGTTACTGATACTGCTGTTTAGAATCCTGTCTAAAATGTTCCTGTTATTTCTGATTAAGTCCTCTAAGAGCAAAAGATGGACTGAGGTTTTGTTACCCAGTAAAACAGAGTAATATGTGGAATTCCACCCTCACCCACCTTTTGTTCTTGGGTTATAAAGTAGAGGAGGAGAAACTCATATTATCTTTCAATATAAGTAATCATCCTTGGTTGATTTTGTTTATTTGTTTTCCCAAAATATGAGTGCTTTAAAAGTACTGATAAAAATACCCTCCTTGAACTTAGGGTTCATAGTATCTGTTTTATTTTCTTGGAAACTATGAAACAAGCTGAAAAGAGGTTCTCCATATTTCCTGTGACTTAATATTTGGTTAAGTAATACTATTTAGTAATCTCGTTACAGATGCATCTCACAATCTCTCTTACCATACTTTTCAGAAGAAAAGTATGAAAAATATCGCAGTTCTGTGATGAATTTAGTGACAATTCAAAGCACCTTTGCGAGCTGGAGCCTTGCTCTGGATAAGGACAGCATATCTGGATTTGGATCCTTAGTTTATTTGAAAACTTCTATACTCTTGTTCTCGGGGGTTTTTTTCCTGTAGCTTTGAGCTATTAGCTTATTGGTTTGAGGCTGTTGCTGAATATCAAGATTGAAATACACATTTTGCCATTGTGACTGTCAAAGTAAACCTGATCTTTTCTTCTGAAGGTGTCTGTGTCTGACCTGCTTTCTCTATGAGCACCTGTGAGCTGCTTGGGCTGCACAGCAGTTACCTCCTGCCCATGTGTTAAGTGCTCTGAAGTGATGATGGGTGCTGAATTTATCCTCAGTAGCTAGGCAGAGTTCTCTGTAGCAGAACCAGGCACTATATATGTGTCATTTAATTTAGATATGTAGTAAAAGTCTTAAAACCAATGATTTGTACTGAAACACCACCACAATACTAGTCTTTATAGCCTTGCCTTGATCATTAATACGTAAAGTGTTCTTCACTTCTTAAATGTGTGTATTCATGACAGGAATTTCTGACAGGGTATAGAGTAGAAAACAGCCTAAGCTGTTTACAGAAGTTTGCAGTGTGCTTGAACTTTTCATTCTTTTCCCTAAAATGGTGATTAAGGTAAGCAATACTAAGTCAAGTTGTGATAGGAAAGAGAGTAGTCTTATAATTTGACTGAGTGGAAAATTAAGGGCTGGATGCTGGCAATAATTGTGAACTTGAGGTGTGAGCTGACTGAGGGTTGCTCTTGGTGAAATTAATTTTTGTGATCACATGCTTCTGATCCAGAACTGCTACAAAGTTTGTTTTCCTTAGCTGAGTAAGAGAAACTTGTGAGACATGGTCTTCTGAAGTCTTTTTAACAAACCATCTTGCACACCTGCATGGTTCACATTTTTTTATTCCTTCTAAAAGTCTTTTTTGTTCTGTTTAGCTTTGGTTGCCTATATAAATGGGTAGGAGAGAAAGTCTTTGCACAAGGTAGTGACTCTGTGGTTAATATGTATAATTTGAGCCATCCATATACATACAGCTGTCTGTGCTGGCCTGTAAGCATTTGCTGTACAAAAGAGTGCTCATGTGGATTAAGACTAGGATCAACTGGTGGAACTTTAAGAAGGAATGAACGGACAAGTTGCTTGAGTCTGTTTATTTTTTCTCCCTGAGACATAAATGATACTTTTAAACAGAAATGTTTGTTTATTTATTAGATATTAGGCATTAAATGTATTGTGATAGGAACCACCACTTGAGGGAAATTTAGTTACTATCATTTTATTTTACAAGCTAGTGGATGCTGGTATCTGTGCATGTAAAAGGATGACATGCAGGGACACAATGCAAATCAGTCATAGGCTGTGGTTATATAATCTGCTGATGGAGGGGAGGAGGGAAAACAAAACAGCTGCATCTGACCAAAAGTAGAGGGTCTTTGACAAGAACGTTGTGACTTCAAGATAACTTAGAGAGATGCTGAGGAAGAACTAAAGGAAAATGTGTATTAAAATCAAATCTGGTATCAATGGAGTCAGAGTTGCCTGGCCATTAAGAGTAACGGATTAAGATGGTAATCCTGGGAAGCTGACATGTTTGGATATGTTGTGTTTTTTTCACAGTATGCTGGCTAAATGAAGTCTTGCCTGTTTGGATAAAGCTTGACCAGGATGAGACCATTTGGAAAAATACCAAACTCTCTTGTGTGCTGTTGCAAAGCAGTTGTAGTTGCACCTGATCTAACTTCATAACTTTTATGGTTTGGCATATGGTTCTTGGATCACTGCATAGTGCATCGAGAATTACAGTGTAGTGAGTCACGATGTAGTGCAGGGATTTGAAACAGATCCTTGTTTCAGATTTGTTTTCAAGTTTGACAAAATATCACTTACTTTGTGTGTGAATTCGTAGTTGCACCTCATACTCTGTCCCGTTCCCTTCCATCTGAATTATGGGCACAGTGCAAATGAAAACAAATCCTGAGAGTTGGGATGTGGGAGATGGGCAGGGTACAAAAGCATTTATGCTAATGCTCTTATTTTACATATTTCTGAAAATTAGGAATAAGCTCTTTCTTTCTTCAAAGTAGTCCTCTGCTTAAAACATGACGGTCTTTTTCCTTTTGTTTGTGTTGTACTACTGCAAGCAGTTTATCATATCCCACCTGAAGAGTAGCCAAATAAGTAATGTTGCTGTGAATGAGTGAGAAATGAGAGTAGATTGAGCCTGGATCAATAGTAAGCAGCAGTTTGGCTGTTCACAGCAGTAACGTAAATACGGGAGTTGTTGCCTGAAGCTGCCCTAGTGGGCCAGGGAAGTACGTGGAGCAGATTTGGCAGTAAGCCCAGCCTGTAAAACAACATCCAAGTCCTTGCATTTGTCCAGGCATGCCATGTGGGGTTCGAATGACAGTGGAATTTAAGATGAGTGAAATGATCAGTAAGGCTAAGTAAAATTGCAAGGCAGGAGCAAGCTTATTAACAAGCCATCATTCTCTTCTACCTTTAGTGCACCTATGTCTGAATATTCTGGTGAAATAGAACATTAAAAAAAATTGTGAGACTGTTCAAAGTCATTCGGGGAAGGTCAGTTTAAATCTGAAGAACTGCAGAACTGGTTGATAAGCAGTCTTTTGGGTTGTGTTGTGGCCTGCACGTCTCGTGAGTTAACTGAACAGCTGCACTTAATCATTTACGTGGCTCTTCTGATTAAATGTCTCAGTGGCACTGAATACTTATGGTTATGTTTCAGACAAAGGAGGATAGGTGTGATAGAAGAGAAGATACTTTTGTCAGTTTTCTTTGGGAGGCCCAGTCCTCATTTTTATGTACCTGGGTGAAGGAGAGAAGAATCAACTTTCTGGGGATCTGACCACAAACCCATGATCTTTCAGCAATAAATTAATGAAAATAGAACGCTGGTTTGGGTTTGTGTTGCATTTTTGTTGTTGTTTTCTAAAGCAGAAACAAAAACTTCATCTGAGGCTGCATAAAAGACATTTGTAGGTAGAAACATGAGCAGGTACTTACAGCTAAATTATTAGTCCCAGAAATGTAGAATCATATTATGCATATTAATATTTAGATTAACAGCGATTGCTAGTTTAAAAAATGGCTTGTCAGACTGCATTTGGAAGATTAGTCACCACTTCTAAAAATGAGAAATATTTTTAATATAGCAAAATTGCTGGATGGAGTTGGATTTTTTCTGTTTGTTTTTTTAACAGGTTGGTGGAGAGGGTTATTTTCAAAGTCTTGTAAATATTCCTCTTTGGACTTTCTCTTGGGTCCTTTCAAACTGAGATCTTTCCATTTTTTTTATGTATGAGGTTATTCAAGATTGCAGGAGGTAAATAACTTTGAATTCATTGCTTAATGAGAAACTTCATGTTTTAGCGGCTGCTAACTTTGCTTTTTAGGAACAAATTCTGGGAGAAATTTTTTTTCATCCCAGATTTATTTAATTTTTTTTATGGTTTTGTAAATAGAAAAAATGGGAAGACTGCAGTGTTTGTACTATGCTGGAGGGGAATGGAATTGTGACTTGATTGTAGCTGTGACAAGGCACAAAGTGTTACCTTCTAACCAGAGTTGTTTTATGGAGTAACCCTTTGCATCTTCATACCCAAAATGAAAGCATACTCTAAAAACAGAATGGCGGGCTGATAACACAGTCATGGTGCATTTATTAACCATTAGTGACAATGATTCACTGCTTTTGATGGCTGCATAATGGGCTGTAATAATGTCTATAATGATTTATAGCTACTCGTGTATCTTAGATGCTTTCTAGTAGTTGTTCTCTAAATCAAGAACACAAAGGAGATGAGGAGATGGAGTAACTGTGTGATTACAAAAGGCTTTAACAGTGTCATTTGGGATAACTGTACTCAAGTGACAAGGCCACAAGAGAATGTGTGGTTTAATCCAAAGAACCACTAAGAAAGTCTGTCAACATTTTGTATTTTGCATAGCTTCTTTAAATTAGGTCAGAGTCTCTGTATTTCATCAATGTAATTTGTCAATTTTAGGCTTTTGAGAGCAAATGCTACTGTCTTTCAAATTGCCTGGCTTTTTTGGCTGGGGGCAGGAGGTTAGGCTGATTAGGTACAGTATGTGGTGAAACCTCCACTCCTGCTGGAATAAATGCAAGCCATTTAGAACTCTGTGAAGAGATGCAAAGTTTCAAGGGCTTGGATGTGGTACAGTTGTGAGGCATGCTAATATGGTCTCCCTTGTATTTTGGGTGATCATTCTGAAAGTTGCTGAAAAAATGGCGTTCATGCTCAGCTTCAGCCTCCCCTTTCTCATTTGGCTGTGATTCCTGTTTCTGCCTGTTATGCTTACTGTGTCAATCTTAGCAAAGTGAATTCAAGGTGTTTCTGATCCTACATTCATGTGAGCAGCTGGGAAAACAGGAAAGTTTCAGATTATCATTTTGGCTCGTTTCAGTCCTCTGATGTACAGAGCCTTTGAGTTTTGTGCACCTGAAGTCTACATTAAAGCTGTATTGCAAAATATATTAGTGAAAAGCTGTAATGTTAATGATTTGAAATACTGAGTTAACTATATGGTAGGATTGCCTGCTGTGGAATGGTTTACACTCTGTCATGTTGTAGGACAGCTGCAGAAGTACAGTGTAGTTTTGCTGAGGTGTGAGGAGTTTCCAAACTAGTTTGTTTAGATACTATCAATACCAGTTCTCTGCCTCTGTGTGTCATGCTCTGTTTGATAAACAGAAAGAGGCATGCCCCCATTTCGGTCTCCCTCTTACTGTGTAACCTCCCCCCACTGAAACTTCATGCCTTGGCTTATTGCATTCCTTTTCTACCAGTTTTCACAAAGACCCTACCTTATGTCACCATGCTCTCCTGTAAACCAAAATATCCATTTTCTTGCACACTCCTGTCTTGTTTGCTGTGGCCCTACTTACACATTCTGATCTTGGAAACTTGGGTTCTGCTCAGTGCTTGGTTCAGGACTGGAGCAGACTGTAAACCTGGAGGTGTGTCTGTGTAGAGCAGCAGGTTGCTATCAGCAAGCTCATTGGTGTTAGAAGTTGATCAGTGGTAAAGGCATCCATGTAGGTAGTTAGGTGAGGATTTCAGTTTATAGGTACAGCATAAACCAGAACTTTGAATAACTGGGGAGCCTTTTGTAGAGTCCGTTAGTTTTGCCCCCATAAAGGAAGAGTTAGGTTGTGGATGATAAATTGGCCTGCAATACCAAGAATCTAGACAAACCTTTGGCTGGCAACTACAGCACATAATTCCCCTGTTCTCTTCAATCAGTATTTGCCTAATGTCCTCACTTATCTTTACTATCAGTCTTCTTCCTGTGGGTCAGGCACAACACAGCAGTTTTGGAGTGCTCCATCTTCTCTCAGTTCCCATGTCTACACATACCAGATGCCCTGGGATTGCAGGGCTGCAGTCCTTTCACAAATTCTAACAACCAGTCATATAGAAAAATATACTTCAACTTCAGAATAGCAGTGACAAATAGTCTGTTAATACTATATGTTAGTAACTGCTGCACAGATGTATTGTGTCATTTTAAGAATCTCCCCAAAGGCCATAGGGTATTTCTTAATATCTTCTGAACTACCGGGTCATGTTAAGATGACTTTCTATCTAATGCTGAATGACAAATGAGGCTTCGTCAAACTGGAGGGCAACAGCTTCCATTTTGTCTACAAGGGTATTATGCAGTAAAATACTGTGCCCTCTTGAATGATGTACCCACAGAGAAAAAAAGTAAGCAGAGAGAAGCCTGTAGAATTTACAGATTTTTAAGGCAAAAAGTAAATATTTTTCTTTTTTAACCTGTTATGAGTATTAATGAATAATCCTTAAATACCAAACCACAAGGTCTATAAAGTTTTCATTTGAAGACATGCTTCATAATCAACCAGAAGTACCAGGAGAGCTGGAGAAGGCACACGTATAAACACTGCCTAGCACTTCCGGTTGCTATTTTCTGTTCTTGTAACTGAACTTAGAATGACTAATCCTTGTTGAACCTTACAGTTACAAGCTGGATTCTTTACCTGCTTTGTACATCACTTTTTATCAATGTATCTCAAAGCACTCTGCTGTGAAAGATCATGAGAACTTACATCTTTTAAAAGATGGAAAAACCCCTCAACTGAGATTAACTGCATTTGCTGCAACAGAAGCACATAATTTTCTGAAACATGCTTATGACTTAGCCAGATGCATTTGATTTTCATGTTTATTTAGTCTGTTTTTCTTATACACCAAATAAAATTTCATGACTGTTCTTTCCCTATTTGGAACTTAATTCTGTTACTTCAGGGTAAAGCTGGATGTACTCGAAGACAGCCATTCTAGTTTAAATGCGTACCAGGCTATGGCCTAAGGGTTTAGTTGCATGTTACATTTTTATTTGATAGTGAAAACACCTGCAGTTCCTGTCCTGGTTGCCTGTTTCTCCCCATGTCCTAAATCTTGCTTTCCTGTCAGCTGTATATATATACAGCTGTTTACGTTAGTGCCCTGCAAATCTGATTGCCAAAATCATCTGGGTTAAAAATACCTTTCTTCTCATTTCCCTTCCCCCTTTGTGCATGCATGTGTGTGGGAGGGTAGTTGCTGCTGAAAAAAACATAACATGTAGTTACACCCTGAGAGCCAGTATGTTCTTATTTTATTCAATGTCAGTTGAAAACATTTGACATGCTGTATTATCCTCTTGCTTAAACTAGTGCAGCTTCATTACTCTGCATTTCTACTGAGGATAATGAATTCTCATCCAGACTAGAATTTGGAAGAGACTGATAAGACCCCACTGCTGAGAAGATTGTTTTTCTTGTACGTTTCCAGTATTCTTGCTTAACAAAAGAAAAGGAGTGAAATTCTGGTGGGCACAACAGAGCTGCCTCTAGAGTACATGATTGACAGAAGTAAAATTTATTTTTATCCTTTTTGCGTTATCTGATATGACCATGAAACAGAGCACAAAATCATGGAAGAGGGAGAACTGCTTCATAAAATGACAGTTGTTGTAAGTCATCCTTTTCTGAAAGCTTAAACTTGCCCTAGTGTTTTGTGTGTTGCTAAACTTGGTCTATAAGGATGTCTTACCCCTGCTCCACCTTGCTACCTTAATTGGTTTCACAATTTATGCTTTTTTAATACTATTTTTGGTGGCTTACTGGCCAGTTATATGCCTTATAAACTAATGCATTGCTGTGGTTTTTTAGGGGGCTTTGGGTTTGTGTTTTTTAAGTTGATGTTTAAACTTGTAGGAGGTGTCTCTGGAGAACTTACAGCTTGCAATGGAAAACTGGAGTTAAATACCCAATTATAGAACTTTAGTGTGGTAGTGTACCAACAAGAACTCTCATCCATTGTCTTTTTAAGTGCACAAAGGAAAACTATGACTATTGGGTCTTTATGAACTGCTGCAAATCAGTAGGATAATGAAATGAAAAAATGGAGCTGCATATGGTTTTTGTTCCTATTTACAGATATTTCTGTGGCATTCTTTATAATACCATCATGTTCAGAAAGAGATAATGGTAAAGAAAGAACTGTCATGAAAGAACTGAAAAACAGAAGAGGTTGTAATTCTTTTTAAAGTTGGGGTGTGGAGGCAGATTATGTGATTTACCTGAGAATACACATGATGTCTGTGGCAATGCTCAAGTCTTTTCTCATGCTATTTAAAGGACTTGATTACTGATCTTGTTTTTGCAGTAGTATTTTTATAAGACCTAGATTGTGTTGCACTTTCTTAGTACCTTATAACAACTCCTAATGTCTGAACCTGTTTGTTTGTGGGCTTACAAACCTAGAATAATAAAGTGGTTTGGATAATTTTGGCACAGGGCTTGTGTTCAGTCATTTGATAGTAATTGACCTTCCTTCTGCAGAGAAATCTGGCTCACTGCACAGCTGCACATATGCACGTGCCAGTACATCGTTGAGGAGTGAACAACTGGTGGGCAAGCATTACTAGTCCTGAATGTGCAGTCTAATATGGCAAACAGAGAGCAAAATGTACTTTAGGAGCAGTTGTTCTGGATATTATTTAATTATATTCTCCAGTTAGGCAGCTTACGTTGAAGTGTAGTTAGCAGCTTAGTAAGGGATGAGCCAGCATTGTTTTAATACTGAACAGGAGCTTCTGTAAACTAGTCTGTTTCCAGACAGTAGCAAATGTACATTCAAAACGACAGACCTTCTGGTTCTCATTGATACAGGATGACACAGATGCCTGATGTAAGATTGCAGTAGAAGTGTGCAGCTTTATATAGCTTATATGCACTATGTGAATATAGAGCATCTGCTAACTTTTGTGTTCCCTCAGTAGTAAACCTGATCTCAGCAGGGTGGGGAAGAAGGCTTCACTAAATTTCTAAAGACTTAGTGGCTTCTCCATGCATGGTAGTGTTAAAAGTCTTAAGTTAAAACAAAGCTGAGTTTCTTTCTGTGCTAGCTATCCAGAAGAACTCCTTTGATCTTAAAACACAATTTGTTTGACACGGTTTTGTTCTTAGCCAACATTGACTTCTTGTTTTGTTTCCCTGTCTCCTTTTAAATGCTTACTGGAACAAATAAACTATTAATAATACTTCTAAAACTGAAGCTAAACTTACTGGCCTATAATCCTTCAGCACTTTTTAACCTTTTATTTAGTCCAGTTTTCTTTACTCTGCATTGCTATTAACATTGTTAGCAATTTACTCAGTTGACTTTACTAAAAAAAAGCATTTAACACACCTGCCTTTTCAGGGTCATAGCAGGCTTTTGATGTGAATGGCACTGCTTCTCTTGGTCTTTGTATTTTGCTGTGTCTATCCTATTTAGCATCTTGCCCCCATGTGCTTGTGATAGGTTTTTATGCTCTGCCTTGGTAATCTGACTTAGTTTCTGTTTCTTGAATGCTTCTTTCTTATATTTTATGGTCAGTGAAGGCCTCATGACTTGGCCAACTTCACTTCTTTACAGTCTTTCCTCCCCCAATAGGATTGTTTGGATGTAATAGCTCTCCTAAAAAGTAACCAGATTTCCGTAACTCTATGTCTTTTGCCTTGGACTTCTTCATAACTCTTTTTTGCCTTGCACTTGCCTATTGTGAGACTTCCTTGAGTTTGTTTACTCTCTGCTTTCTTGAAGCTCTGTGTTGGATTTTTTTGAACTGTTCTCGCTCCTTTCTATCGTAAGGGTTGTCAGCTGGTTTGTTGGGTTTTTTCTTTCTTTCTTTCTTTCTTTTCCCCATTTCTTTCACCCAAGTTATATTCATCTTTGTATGTTTACTAGTTCCTTCAAATTGGTTAGAGGGCTCTTCCAGATTGGATTCTCTCTACAGTCTTTAATAGGACAAAAATAATTATTGGTAAATAGTCTAGTAGAATTAATGACATGATTTGTAAAGATCTTAGTAGTTAGTGTTGTCCTTTGTATGAGCAACTAACAGGTTATTTTAACACATGACTATAAGTGGGAGGTTTTGTGTGTGCAAACTAAAATAAGTCTACCTGTTTATTGATCGTGTCTGAAAATGGTTTGGGTGATTTAGACTTCAAAATATATTGTTTCCACAGTCTTAAGCATCCTTTTGGGATTTGGTGTTCGTTAGATGCATAGTTCTTGCTCCAAGTTTCTAGCTTCCTGTTTTTTGAGTGTGTGCGTGTATGCTGCTGGGGAGGGGTAATGGGAGAGCACAGTGCCAGACTCATTAGTTGTTTGTTGTGGAGAGGGACCAAAGAAGCCTGAGTCAGAAGAGTGCTCTCCTGCCTTCTCCATCTCTTCCCCAGTTCTTCCCAGCTGGTGTTGGTAATTCTGTGCTAGTCTGATCTCTCCACCTCAGCTTGATAAAACTTAAATTTTGAATGTATACCTGCTTTTTGTAAATCCCAGTGACATTGAAAGTGGACAATTGTCTTAAATATTTTAAAATTCTTGATTGTTGCTGCAAGAGAAATAAGGCTCTTTACAATAGTGAGACTTTTAGCACAAACAATGTGCTGCTACTGTTCGTAAAGCCATTAATGACAGTAAATGGTTATGCACAGGACTTGAAGTTTTCCAACTGTTGTTTTCCTATGAAGTTTTAATTATTATTTCAAAATTTCTGTACCTGTAAATTTCATTTCTAAGTTTTGAGTAGCTGGATAATTGCTTTTTTCTCCCCTGACCTACATTTCTAATACTAATAATGAGTTAGGAAACAAGGACATTTGTGATCTTGCACATGAATATACCAATAGATGTGGGAAAACCTGTAACTGGCTACTGTCTGCATTTCAAGTTTTGTGGTGGGAAACAGCAAAATGAAAGACCCCCAATTAAAGTTTTTAAAAATGTTTGTTATGCTAGTGAAAGGATAGGGAAATGCAGTTTTGATAGTGTTCAACATAGTGAGCTTGTGTTAATTATTTGTATGATAAACAAAATAGTTGTTCCTGAGTGTCCTGATCCTTTTAGGATATGCATATTTAGAAATTAACTTATACCAATTTTTTGTTTTTGTGCTCATAACACATACAATAGTAGTTGATGACATAATATGGACAATTGTTATATATGACTATATGTAATATATATAAAATCACACAGTGCTTATAAAACTACTTAGTACTTGTCTTAAATGCAATTTTGTGCCTCCTTTAATAGATTACTAATAGAGCTGCTCCCTGCCCACGAAACTTCAGGTTTTGTTTTGATTTTTTTGTTTTGATTTGGTTTGATTTGGTTTGGTTTTTTAAGTCAGAGGAATATAGTCTGTTCCTTGGTAACAGTATGCTTTCTCTCCATTTGAAAATGGTTCCTTGTTGTCTCTGAGGAGATGCTGTTTTGTTTGTTTCTGTCTTAGTTAATTTTAAGCTGATTGCTATTAGTGGAACTGATAATAGAATGACTTCATTATCATACTAATTGTTTTTATCATGGAAAGGCCTAAAATACGTAACTTCCTGTCTGGATATTTTATCTGATTGTGAGAGAGACTAGATTTATTTTAAAACAAGTATTAATATTCTACTGATACTTAGGATAAAAAGTTTTTTTTCTAAAAAAAAAAAAAAGCTAATACCCAGAGCTGCAATTAATATAATCCAGTCTGGATTTATGGAAAATAATTGTATGAACATGATGTCTCATTGTCACATTTGACACAGGAGCATTTTAGTTTGCAGAAACATTTATGCTTCTGCATAATATTCCCCTACTGCTGAAAAAAAAACTTCAAAAAATAAAAACCCACACGCAAAGCACTAGAAACTGTGTAATTTTGATGATGGTGTTAAATGTTAGTGATGGGTCAAAAGCTTTCAAAGTGATTCAGCATTAAAACAAATAACTCGGGTTGTAGAGACAATATTGTTAACAGATTTTGAGACTAGTTTCAGTGTCTAGTGGGGATGTTCCAAGTACATTTAATTTCACCTGCTAGGAGGTGATAGACTAATGAACTTACCTGAGGTCTCCTGCATACTTACTTTATATAATTATAGAGGGAAGGGTCTATTTCACAAGGGGAAAGAAACAAGAGTGGAAGCATGGTGGTTACAAAATAAGAAAAAAGATGTGTTTTCTACTCTTGTTTCAGACAAATGTCTCATACTGGCAGTTAATTCAATATTGAGAAGTGGGGCAAGAAAATCTGCTTTGGTTCTGTGAGACAAAGGTGCTGATTTTGTTAACTGGACTTGTGTTCCCTCTCAATTGCTTGTTTTTCTTTGGAATATTTCCTGTGTTTTGGATAAGTTAGTGAGATCTGAGAATATTTTGGTTTTTTTTTTTTTTTTTTTTTTTTTCCCCCTGAACAACTTGTGCTCAAACTTTGTGAGACTGCACTTGAAAAATGCTATTCTGTGGGATGGGTACTTGAGAGTTTTTCAAGCAACCAAAAAAGACCTTTGCAATAAGATTCTTCATAATATCTTTAATAATATTCTTTGTTAGGCCTCTTTGATTGAATGTTTTTAGGTGTTTATAATCTTGACTGAAGTATGAGTCACTGTAAGATGCTTTTCTAGTGTTAAAGGAGAGAAATATTATGTATGTGATATTCTGGTGCTTGTAAGTGTTGACTAGTGGGCTTACAGACAGTATCATAGTCCTATTCATGTAAAAAAGATTAATTTTTAATGGATTATGATAGAAAATGTTTAATTATGAATGGAATGTAGTTACAAAATATAGTTTGAATTAAGTGTTCCAGCTCAGATCCTTTCAAGATTTTTAAACCTGTTTTCTGTGTGTATTATGTTTTCAGCCACTGAAGATGTGTATAAACTGTGGAATCTGGTTGAAAACAAGATTTACGACAGAAAACTATGCTGTAGTCATATTTAGCTGTAAATGTGGCTGGGGAAAATTTAAAATTAAGAATTACACTTTGGGTAGTGTAATGGGAAATGTCTAGGATGTTGAAAACGGGCCATACCTAGGAAACAAAGGAATTTTTAATGGCATTTTTCGAGTATTGCATTCTGACTCTGTTCCTCTTTTAAATTTTGTTTTCAGATCTTGAGTCAGATGACTGTGCGTCCATATACATCTTTAATGTAGACCAACCACCATCCTCTGTAAATCAGCCAATTTGTATTCCTCGCCATGGATTGCAGTCTCACTCCTCTCCTCTGTCACCACCTACAAGACTTCAGAGTCATAAGAACTATGAAGGAACTTGCGAGGTACCAGAATCCAAATATAGTCCACTAGGTGGACCCAAACCCTTTGAGTGCCCTAGTATTCAAATTACATCTATTTCACCTAACTGTCATCAAGGGATTGAAGCCAGTGAAGATGAATTGCACACAAATGGCACAGAAAATGAATATATGGAAAGGCCTTCACGGGACCATCTCTATCTTCCTCTTGAGCCATCATATAGGGAATCATCCCTTAGTCCAAGCCCTGCCAGCAGCATTTCATCCAGAAGTTGGTTTTCAGATGCTTCCTCTTGTGAATCCATTTCCCATGTTTATGATGATGTAGACTCGGAGCTAAATGAAGCAGCTGCTCGATTTACCCTTGGGTCTCCTTTGGCATCTCCTGGTGGTTCTCCAAGAGGTCCCAGTGATGAATCTTGGCAGCAGCCTTATGGATTTGGGCATGCCTTGTCACCTAGACAGTCTCCCTGTCATTCTCCTAGAACTAGTATTACAGATGAAAATTGGCTAAGCCCTAGACCAACATCAAGGCCCTCATCAAGACCTACGTCCCCCTGTGGGAAACGACGACACTCCAGTGCTGAGATTTGCTATGCTGGTTCTCTCTCTCCTCACCATTCTCCAACTCCATCACCTGGCCATTCTCCCAGAGGAAGCGTAACAGAAGACACGTGGCTAAACACTTCCATCCATAACATACAAGGCCTTAATTCTGGCCTTTCACCATTTCAGTGTTGTACAGAGACTGATATTCCTCTAAAAACAAGAAAGACCTCAGAGGATCAGAGTGCCACTTTATCTGGAAAAATAGATATCTGTCCTGAAGAACAGGGTAACTTATCATCATCCCTTGAAACTGCAGTAGATGACTGCTCTGGATCTCAGCACACCTTGAAAAAAGATTTGCCCGGAGACCAATTTCTTTCTGTTCCTTCGCACTTTACTTGGAACAAACCAAAGCCTGGTCATACTCCTATATTTCGGTAAGTGATTAGAAGGTCCTGATGCATTAAGACTTCTTAAAGAAAACTTCTTGTAGGCAGGTAGATGATACCATTAGGAAAAAAACAAGTTGAGACACCAAATACCCATCTTTTTCTTCTTTTAAAAATACAGTGGATGCATTGTAACATAGGATTAGTTTTATTTAAACAAAGTTTGTTTGGATACATGTACAGCCCAGCTGAATCAAATGACTGCAGATGTTGTGCGTGCTTTGTAGTTCCATCTAAGCAGTTAACATTTTAATATAGCTAAAGAAACCTGACTTACACGATTTTATAAAACTGTGAGACCACAAAAGAGGTGGGGAGTTTATTTGCTTTTGTTTGTACTTGTTTCTTTGGGCTGATAGAATTCTAGAAATAGAGAAGAAAATTTGCATGCCATCCTGAAAATCATCCAGAAAGAATTGATTTCTGGGCTGTAGTTCCAAGGGTATTTCCACCATCATGGCGCTGAGTTAACTAGCTCTTTCCTTTTGTAGTCCTGTCACATGCTAGCAGGATGATTTTTGGAGGCTCAGAAGAGGGAACTAGTTTGGTTGGGGGAAAAATTCACCCTCTTTCCCATTCTGTTACTTTCTAGATGGAGCAGTTCTGTAATCTTTCCAACTACGTAGCTCCTGGAATCACTTTGCCAGTACAATGCAGTGGGTGGAGTAGGAATGAGAACTCCTTAAGCAGTGTTGCTGCTGGACGGACAGATACTGTGATTACTCAGCTCAAGTTATCCATTTGATTCCTGAACCTTTTTCTTGCTCTACTAGGTGTTAAAAATAAGGGGTAGGGAGGTACTGGGAGGAAGAAGCCGTGGACGTTTTGTAAGAAAGGTACATTAGATTAATATCTGTAAAGCACAATTATTCATATAAAAGCCATATTATAGGTTTGAATGTCAGTGCTTCCATGCTAGTCCGTATTGATTTTAAAATAACTTTGATTAAAATAGTATTGTTCTGTCCACAGGCAACACTTAAGGTTTGCTCTTCAAGGACGTAGTGGATGAAGCAATTCCTCTTTCTTGGGTGGGGGTGGGGAGAGAGAGAGGAAAAAAGCAAAGCTTAAATCCTAAAATTAATGGCAAAATATTCAATAAGAAGTGTTCTTCTCATTGCAAAGTCATCTTTGCAAAGCACTTGTTTTCACACTTTGTATTTTTAATTTTAGAAAGAATGGCTTAGAAAATATTCATGGTTTTAACATTTTCCTCCTCCCTACCACCTCCTTCCTCCAAAGTGAGTGAAGCAAAATAAAGAAAGAAAAGTTTCTGACCAAGCTTCAGAGATGCCCTATAGGAGGCTTTTTTCCCTGCCTCTTGGAGTTTTAAATTCTTAGCAGAAAACTAGAATTAACTATTGCCCAGTAAGCCAAGCTTACTGAAGAGGTATTCTTTTCAGGGACCTCCCTCAAAAGCAGAACTTCTTGAAAATTGGATGTTGGCTTTCATGGCAACATGCTAGTTTTTATATAATTCCCCTTTCTAGTGGCTTTTTCCAAATTCAGATATCATTCTTGCATCATTTTAATGTCTTGATATATTATTTCCTGATGACTTGTCAGATGAACAAGCCTGTTGGAAAAAATGTTTTGGAATACCTGTTCTCATTCTCTGTTGGGTACATGAATATTCTCAGTGATGGAACATAGAAGTACTCAGTCATCTTTTAAAGATTGCTATAGCTGACCCTTTCCATGCGTGTTTTAGGCAGAGAAATTCTGTTGCATTCTGCTCATCTGTTAATAAAGATGTTCAGTCTGTTACTAGAATCTTTTCATTCTAAGTAAAACAATGATAACTATTTTTCCTTAATTGTGTATTTTGGAATTGTATTACATTTATGTAGGATAATCAACAATCCTAACTTGGCATTTCTGTTAGCCCGCAGGCTAACATAGTTCATAAAAGGTGAGCACTACTGAAGGGTAAAAGCACATGAACATATAGGCATGTGGCAAGATTGGGTGTGGATCTTTTGTGGGATGACCAAAATAGTTACAAAAATAGATATTCACTTAAACCTGCTTCCTCTTGTAGTGGGGACAACTGAGCAGAACTGAATAAAAATAAATTTTACTGTTTTCATTAAGAATTTAAATGTCAAAATTTACTTACAAGCTGGTACTGAAGAACTTAACTATTAAGCTGTATACATTTGCTGGCAAAAATGTAGTCTGACTGTTGAATTAGTGGAAATGGCTGCTTTGGCAACTGTATCCTCAGTGAAATGTTGAATTACTTAGCAGTTGTAGCCTGTTCCACGGGTGCTAGGAGAGTATGCATCTTTAGTATGTTAAAACATTTCATTCTGTCATATAATATTTTATAATTTTGATGCTTATAAAGTAGGGGACCTAAGCTGACTCTTATGTTTTATGGATAAAAATGAAATGCAAGAAGATCCACTGTTTCTTAGATAGTTTATGACAGTGACGAAAAGTGAGCACCTCAGTTGTCATAAAGAGTTAGATAATAATCGCAATTTATATCTTTATTATGTATTTTATATAGTAATATATTAATTGTAATATAGATTACAATATACATTACAATTAACATGCTTTTAAAATGTCTTAATTATATTGTCAAGTACAAAGTAGTGCATGAAGTAAACTGGAGTATTGATTCCAAGCATATGAAGTGACTGACCAAGTGTGCACAGTCAGCTGCAATAAACTGACCCCTCGTAGAAGTGGGGATAACTTTCCTCCCCTGTGACATGGTGTGAAACGTGCAGATAGCGCCTTCTTCTCTGAATGCTTTCTAAAGTTTTGTAAATCTGTAATCTAGTTTATCTGTCAAGTCCTGACCATGTTTTCCTTCTTTCTATGTTCAGTAAGTGTGCAATACTTAACAAAATTTAAAAATATGCAACATGCTTTTGAGCATTTTAGTCATATTTCAGATGCCATCCAAACTATTTTGTTAGATGACAGCTTGTTATTTGGCCACAGAAACCCATAATCTGCCAGTGTGTAGCATATGAAAAATTTATGTGTATTATGTGCCCTGAGTCACATTTCTGCTTCCTTGTCAAAGATAAGTCTAGACAAGTGACAATGGACAGAACCAGTGCAACAATTCCTTTCAAACAGGTAAAAAGAAACTAGGTAGTGTCTTCTGTATCTAGAAATAGTGAAGGCATCTGTAGGTGATGTCATTAACCAAGTACCTTGGCAGATGAGCACTCTTTCAATGGCAGATTAAATTGGTCATTTTACAGAATATTCAGCAATTAAGTTAGTTGATAACTTTATTACATTGTTACTCTTATTACTGTTATTTAAGATACCTCTTCAACCCCCTAGCTTCCTCCCAGGATGACGGATAAGAAATGGCTTTATCTGTGTGTCTCATGTTTCCCTCCTCTCTGCTTGGAAAATACCTTTCTTTTTGGGATCTTAATGTAGTTACAGCAGATCTGACCACCCCATTTGCTTAGTACCCTAACATTTCTTGAAGATGCTGATTTTACAACTTTTTATTGCACATCTACTGTTATAGCTTGAGTTTTACTCACAGAAAAAACTCAAGGTTTGTCTGGTTGTTTTGGTTTTTTTCCCCACTAAATCTCTTTAAAAGACCTGTTTCTAGGCTTTTGCATAAAGTTATTTCAGATTCTTTCATTAATTGGATACTCTTTTTCTTTCACTCCTTTCCCGAATTCTGTATTGGCTGTTGGAAGGGAAACATAGATGCTTGAAGTTCATTTTCTTATTTAGATAGCTTATGTCAGTATAGGTTATAAATAGTCTAGAAGAATACTGGAGAAAGTGTTTCTTCGTAGAGTCTATTCATATTCAGATATCTAAATTTGATCCACTTGCTCACACTGAAGCACCATCTGAAGGGGGTTAGTATGCTCATGTGAATTATTTTAAGTGTATCCTTAAGTCTTTGAAACTTTGTGAGATTTCTATTTAGTAGGTGTTATTTATGAAATCATGTAATATTGGGAAGGCCTCAAGACTGATCCCTTTTATTAAAATGCTCTTGTTTGGATTCCAGTCAGCCTCTTCGAGTACAAAGCTGCCGTATTAGGAAGATGAGTAGCAAATAGTATTTTGAAGTGATATGTATAGTTGTTGTACAGAAATTAATGGTCTTGGTTACAATGTATATAGGTGTCTGATCCATCTCCCCTGAAACAGGTTCACAGTTGTAAGATTTCCAGAAAGTGCAAAAAAAAGAATTAGAAAGTCTGTTTTACAATACTTCTTTTAAACTTGATCAAGGGGAATAAAAAGAGTATAGGGATGACCCAGAAACCTGCACTGAGCAATCGATATAATATAATATAATAAAATACAATAGAACACAATACCTTTGGTGAGGACTTGTCACTGAAAGTACAATGCCTAAGAGATCAGCAATATTTATGCTGTTAACAGCCATGGTTACGGTGTTCTGGAATTAACAACCATCACAGATATGGCCAGCAGTGCTGTAGATAACATGGGGCATTTTGTTAGAAGAGTGGTCAGTGATGATGCAATTGAAAATTATGGGGGTTCTGTTATTTTTGTGTTTAGGTTTGTTGTTTTGTTTTCTTTTGCTTTAAGCTTACGACTTTCAAGTAGATCTTGAGAATCTAATTTGTGTCTCAAGCAAATAGGCACTTTGCAGGGTAGTAAACTTAATGAGTCATTTTTTTTCTTTCTTTAGCCCCTGAAGTATTTGATGGGAACAAATGGTGCTTTTGTGTCTGGGAGATAACCAGGCAATGTTCATTAATGGTCAAAAATCTTGAAATAAAACCTGGTTTCTTCTACGGTGTCTTCTCTAATGGAATTCTTATTATCTTCAGACTGCTGTGTCACAAATTTAATCTAGAGCACTGAGAAGTGATGGGATAGCAAGTATTTTCTTTTTTCCAGTGGTGATGAACAAACTGGCTTTGATAGATGTATTTACAGCTCAGGAATCTCTAGTGATGGATACTTGAGAGTATTTTACCTGTGATTATCTGGCAGTTACCACTGGAAAAGAGGATTGCTGACAACGTTGCCTACTCTCTCAGAGAAAAAAAATAGTTTAAGTATAGTGGTAGATGGCTGAATACTTGGAAAAGCTGCTTCTCTTGTCTGAATCCTTCTCTTGGAAGTCTGGAGAGCAGAGAGGAACAGAATTATGTTCTATTTTTAACATAACTTTTGGGACTTTGGTCTTAATTTTAGGAAGAATAAATCTTTCAGTGTGAGTGGACTATAGGCAAACTTAGTCTGCTAAGTAGTTATCTCATTTTGATAAATAGAAATAACACCCGCTATGCTATGTTAGCAAAACTTTAAAGTGAAAATATTTGCAAGTCGCTGACTTTGAAGATAAGGACCCACTTAAGTGAGACAAGCAAGAGAACTTTGAACCTCATAGACTTCTAATAAGCTAGGCTATTGCTGTAATGTTTACACACCATTAATGAATCCAGAGAAATTCAGGTAGTATTTGATATGGGACCTTTGTGCTGTACATGTGATTCAGCTCTCTACTTTGTTCTGAAATGATATAGATTTTACTTGGCAGTACACTGTATCAACACCCTGAAAGCATAGTTACTGTGGGTCTGCTAGGAGTAGTACAGGGATATTTTGAATGTAAACAGTATTTTAAAAGTCTATTCATAAGCCACTGTGGCAACTGGAATGGCCCCAAAATGTCTAACTTCAAAATTACTGCACCAGGGAAAATGTTGCTTTGTTCTAGGTGGTGAAGATTGGAATATAGTTATGATTTGAGGTTCTTTGGGGTTTGCAACATTGACTTGTCATAGGATATGCTGTTGGTTAATCTCTGCAAAAACCTGGGATGAGGGAAAGATGTGGAATATCCATTGTATGGTCAGTGAGCTTTTTCCCACAGTGACAGATTTGGATGTGTTGGGAGGAGCTGTAAGTGGAGTTATTTTTGCTGCAACTAAGAAAGAATAACTCTAGATCTGTGAATCTCAACCAACAAAGGAAATGAGAACTTTCACAAGCATCTTGAGATCTTAGTGGGTATCTTTGAAAGGTTATTACAAGAATTAATGACTACAAAGAGGCAGGAACATGTTCATACAGAGTGGCTAAAGTGAGTTCTTATATCAGTTCCACCTGTGTTCAAAACCTTTCGAAGCAGGGAGTCAAGGAAAGCATTAGACTAAACCTGAGCTAATCGAACGTGTGCTTCAGCTGAGGTACCAGCATTAGCAGTTTGTCTGCACAGAGCCCCAGCTGTTTGTCCAATGAATTAACCAGGAAGAGTGCTACAGATGGAAGGTAACTATTACAAGTTTTTAACTGGATTACTTTTAGTGGCTCTCATAGGCTTTGTTCTTCCTTCTGTCCCACATGTACTGCTGTGGGGTCACAGTCATGCAAACAAGCAATCTTGTTTCTGGGGTTTGTTTCTTCCTGTGCGAGAGAGGCATAGTCAGCCCACGAGCTGGGCCCTGACTTCTACAGGTCTGAATACTGAAGTCCATATGGACACATTTGGCTGTCCTTATGCTGAACATTAGATGTTTCCTCATCAATTTGTGCAGCCTGAATCAGTTCTGTTTTAGAGATAATGGTCACAGAGGAAGAAGGTATCTGTTAAATAATACTGATAAAATTATCACTGAAGTGATGGTTTTAAATGCAGTGGCTTGTGCTGAGGATGCTACTAAAGGGTTCCTTCTTTACTTCTGAGTTTCCTTTAATAGCTGCTGTTCTCTGAAGCCTTTAATCTTGATGTGATAGGAGTATGAGCTTTTGGAGGCTTGCATTAATCAGATTATAAAACTCTCTTGGTATTACTGGAAGAAGGTTTACAGATTGGTGCTGTTTCAACAACATGCTAAGATTTGATTTAATGAAAGTTTTAGCATGACTGTCACTCATTATTTGTTTCCTGACATGTGATTTGGTGCTTTACTACTAGGTTACTACATTGCTAATAAGTTTTTTACTCATTTAAAGAAAACAAGAAATTAGAGAAACTTCTGTAAAAAAACTAAGTCACAAGCTATTGTAACAGTAATTTGGCAATGAACTGGGTAGAATTTTGTGATGAAACGTGGAAGTGTCTGCAAATGCATTCCTCGCCCATCAAGTCTGAAAAGTGAGGGGGTTTAAATAACAAATGTTCTTACTTCTTTTAATTTTTTGATCTAAAATGACTTGAAAAAAACCCACAGTCAGCAGCTAATCTGGGTTCTGAATGCAAAATTAGATGGCTTTATTGATAACGCAAATGCTATCGTGCTGTGCATAAGCTGGGGAGACAGAAATCATTTTGTAACACCAAATTTTTGCTCGCTTCTGCAGCAGCTGAGCTTCCTATTCTTAAACACGTTCCAGGTATTTTAAGACTAATGCAGCTCTGAATTTTGAACTTATGTAAGCTCTGAACTATCAGAGATCATTGGAGTTTGATGCACAGTTTTCAACTGATAAAATAACTGTGAGTTAAAAGTCTAGCAGTTTTACTGATCCTCACCTAATAGTATAGACTGAACAATACATTCTTGAGAACAGATCGATGGGCTGAGGCCAATTGTATGAGGTTCAACAAGGCCTAGTGCCAGGTCCTGCACTTGGGTCACAACAACCCCATGCAACGCTACAGCTTTGGGAAGAGTGGCTGGAAAGCTGCCTGGCAGAAAAGGACCTGGGGGTGTTGGTTGACAGCCAGCTGAATACGAGCCAGCAGTGTGCCCAGGTGGCCAACAAGGTCAACAGCATCCTGACCTGTATCAGAAACAGCGTGGCCAGCAGGAGCAGGGCAGGGATTGTCCCCCTGTACTTGGCACTAGTGAGGCCGTACCTTGAGTACTGTGTTCAGTTTTGGGCCCCTCACTACGAGAAAGATACTGAGGTGCTGGAGCGTGTCCAAAGAAGGGCACCGAAGCTGGTGAAGGGCCTGGAGCACAAGTCTTATGAGGAGTGGCTGAGGGAACTGGGGTTGTTTAGTCTGGAGAAAAGGAGGCTGAGGGGAGACCTTATTGCTCGTTACAGCTACCTGAAAGGGGGTTGTAGCAGGGTGGTTGTTGGGTGATAGGACAAGAGGAAATGGCCTCAGGTTGCACCAGGGGAAGTTCAGATTGCATATTAGGAAACATTTTTTCACCAAAAGTGTTGTCAAGTGTTGGAACAGGCCACCCAGAGAAGTGTTTGAGTCACCATCCCTGGAGGTATTTAAAAGATGCGTAAATGTGGTGCTTAGGGACATGGTTTAGTGGTGGAGTTGGCAGTGCTAGGTTAACTGTTGGACTCAATGATTTAAAGGTCTTTTCCAACCTAAACGATTCTATGATTAAATGCAGTAAAGCCAGCAGCTTCAGACTTGCTTTCCCATATCGAGCATCTGGTACAAAAATAGCATTGCTTCATATCAAAAAGTGTTCAAACTTGTTACCTCTTGCCCCCGAACGCTGACATGATTCTCCTCATTTGATATTGATTTCTACATAGTATTAAAAAAAACCCAAGAGTTTGTAGACTGTATTCTGATACTCTTTTAAGTGTCCAAGTTTGTGGGTTCATGTGACTTTCAGAAGGTGACAGTGCTGGCTAGGAAGTTCCCACTCTGCCTCCCTCCCAATAGTTCTGTTTGAAGAAGCTGTATAGACAGCTGGGGCTTTGGTAAATTAACAGCATTCAGAAATTTACCTTTCAAAATGAAATAAAGTTAGATCACTGATCCAGTTCAATATGTATCTCTACAGCATTTGTCTAAAAAAAAAAAAAAAAAAAAAAAAAAAGTGAAAGGGTGATATGGAAGCAGAATACATTAAACTGATATCCTCACAGGGCAGAAAGGTGCATGACATCATACCCTAAAACTTGAGATTCCACTGCTGCTGAGAAGCTGAGGGTGATGGACACAGCAAGAAAAATATTGAGAGAAACAACAGTTTGGGTATCCAACATCAAACTCCAAAGGGAAGCAGTTGTAACTCTCTAGCCTGCTACAACTAGAAAATATCAGTTTGATGCAGCACAGCCTCAAAGGCTGTGTAATTTATTTGGAGAACTGTGTTTTGAAAGCTTTCCAATTTTTTGATGTTTTAGGCATCTGCACATGCATTGTGTGCTTGGTTGCTCTCTCATGCTGCTATTTTCTATTTGTTTTCAAAGAATGACAAAATCTTGAGACTTGGTTATTTTCCTGTCTCCATGTTTGTTCTAGTATTCCAAATATTTTTTCAGGAGATAATGCGAGTCTGATAGAGCTTGTGCCACGTTTTTATTAGTTAATTGCAGAAGGAGTAAACCTCACAGAGAGGCTGCATGGAGAGTGGTCACAAGCAACAAATAATTTCTTCTTGACTGAGTTTATTATTAAACTTTCAGTAATACCTCCTAGTAATTGGTATATAGTCTGTGGTGTGTGTGTGTTATACCAAGTTCTCTTAGAGAATGTATATGTTCACTCTGTATACCAACTATTTTGACATAGACCATTTGGTTATATGGGAGGAAAAAAGGTTTCCAGGAATACTAAAAAAATTTCTTGCATGCTATATTTCTTTTTAAACTCTTTTTAGTATCTTCTAATCCTGACGTTTTCTTTCCTTTTTCAGACTGAAGACTTGAGTCCTCTTCTCCTTCAGTAGCTATAAAAGTGAATGGCAAGGTCTAGTTGATAGCCAATAGTAGCATTTAGGCAGTACGTCTTGGCCTGTGGTAAGTATCTGGAAGGATTGGGCTTATACTGCATTCCTGTCAGTTTCCTCTCTTACTGCTGACATCACCAGTCCTCTCCTACCCAGTAAATACTATTGCTGTGGAAGGACCAGTCATCAGACCTCGTTACTGGTGGAAGAAGAGTCTTTGCTGTACACTGAATCCCTGTGGAGATGATCTATTGCTCACATTTCTTCCTTTCAGTAAGAAGAAAGGGAAATGCTCTTGTTCCTCCCATTGCTCTCAGAAAGGTGTTTCAGGAGATAAGGCTTACATTACAATGTTAGCTCTCTCCTGAAGTGTACAGTAGAGGTACTCCATGAAGCAGCAGGTCAACAGGCTTGTAGGTTGTTCTCCTGTAGGAGGCCAGCAAGTGGTGCCATTTCTTCTCCCTCTTTTCCATGCTTAGCAACAGCGATTTTTGTAGTAAAAGATAGATGTATGGTGCTGCAGGCTGAGCCCAAGTCCATCCAGATACTTGCTAAAGACAGTATTTTCTTTTCTTTTTTGTTCACTCCAAACATTATCTTCCTTCTCAACTGTGGATATGTTTTATACATCTTAGCTAAATTCTCCAGAAGGTATAATTTATCTTTCCTGGACCTGTGGCTATTTATGTTTGTGGAAATTTGCATGGCTTTGGATCAGTGGTGGGTTTTTTTCTTGACTTCCTGTAAAGCAGAAAGAAATGTAATTGAGTTTTATCAGATGATGATACAAACCAGTATTTGTCCATCTCTTTAAAACCTAATTTGCTTTCCCTGCTGGTCAGAGTAAGGTTGTGCAAAACTATTTTAATAGAAGCTTATTTTTATTGAAAGTGTTCTTGTTTGGTACACAATGCTATAAATGTTCACTTTTAAATGTTCATAAATTAATTTGCTCTACCAGGTAATTACTGACTTGAATCTGACTGTTCATCTTATTAGAATCATGAGTCTATAAATCTATGCAGGTAAAAGGGTAGGTATGAAAACATTGGTGACATCACATGGCTTATTTCCCTTTGAGGTTCTTCTGTATTACTTCTATTACTGCAGTTTGTTCTCCTTCTTCCCTGGAGTGACTTTGCTACTGTGTGTAAGGGTATATATAATCTGTGGATAAGCTAAGCATGTACTTCAGGTGTCTTTGTCTGTTGCAGTAAGTCCTTATGCTTGGATAGGACTACTAGCTTTAAAATTTTGGATCATCATATAGTGTTAATTTTAACAATAGTTAACAAAGTGCAGTGCTTACCAGTCTTAGAAAAACGAAACCAACAAGCTGGAAGATAATAATGCAGAGAGTTAAAACTTAATGAGTTACAGATTGAATTTAGACTGTTCCCTCTAAACAACATTTGAACTTGCTTGCTGATATACTTGAGAATAAAAAATTAATATAAAGGCGTTATAGAATAGCACTGGTAATGTGTGCGTGGGGTGTGTGTCATACAGTACCTTTCTTTTAATCAGGTATTGGACGGAAGAAATTCCACTCTTAAGAACCCCAAAAGAAATACTAAATTGAAGATTTTAATGCACCAGCAGAATTTTGGAATTTTCAAGTAACAGTTTTAGGCTAATATCTATTCTTATTTGGTCATCATTTGTTAGGAAAGTGACATCATTGTCTGTATTTTACAGTGAAGTCGCTTTGTACTGCGGCCAAATGGCATAGTTCATTTAACCATAGTGTGCTCATCTGATTGCAGCACATCTTCATTGCCACCTCTTGACTGGCCTTTACCAAGTCATTATGGGCAGTGTGAACTGAAAATAGAAGTCCAGCCTAAAACTCATCACAGAGCTCACTATGAAACAGAAGGAAGCAGAGGAGCAGTAAAAGCATCTACTGGAGGACACCCCGTAGTGAAGGTAGGAAGTCTGGCTTTCTTGAATAGAAGATAATTTTTTAACTACAGTTATCGATATTTACAATGCTGTGAATTGTTACGTTATGTGAAGCTTACAGTCCTTCCTAGGTAAGATTTTCTCCCTTAAATGTAACTTGTTCAATACAAAAGTTAGTTTTAGATGTTTAAAAATTTACAGTTTGCTGCAGTTACAGTTCATGTCACAGTTTTATGCTGTATGCAGTTTTATGCTCATGAATGGATTCACAGTGCAATAGTATATTACTTAATGTATTCAACATGAACTTTAAGGAGAAAAGAGTGTGCATGGGAGCAGGTAAGAAAAGTCATGATAATAGATTAGTTCCAGCTATACTGAAATATGATATAGCTTCATTTGAATCAGAAACCATCTTTCTTTTGGTGTTGAGAATAGCTTCTGAACACTACAAATGCCTCTTGTTCGTGTTTTTGTTAGGTTATTTCTGTGAAATGGTACCCATAAATTCTGATAACTTTCACTTAAATGTTTGGAGGAAATTAAACCTGTCTCTTCTTTCTTCAGCATGAACCGAAGGTTATTACTCACAGTTTAATGGTAGCTATCTCCTTAAAAAGTAAGGCATGACCTAGTTTCATTAGATTTGGACTGGTTATCTGTAAGGGCAAATAAGACTTGTTTCATGCTTTCTTTTTTGACATCGCTTCCATTGTCTTAACAAAATCGTGAAGCTTCATTGTGTCTTAAAACAGTTTAGATGAGTTTCAAGAAAATGCAGTAGTGCAGGCATCAGTCCTCTTCTGGCTAACAGAGGGTGGTGATACACTGACTGTTTTGTGATAACTGGTACCTGTCATTAATAATAGCTTTGGCAGCATTCTTTAGCTAATGCTAAATATTCCAAATGCTAATGGCATCTAAAGTGAATTATTTAAATATTTTGCAAACATTATTCAGTTGGTTGTTGAGCTCAGAATTAGATGTAAGGTCCTCGTAAATTAGGCTTGGCTTTCATAGGAAAGCTTTGCCATCATATTCTCTCTGAAGAGAAAGATGTGTGGGTTTGGTATTTTGGGTTATAACCGTGTGCACAAGCTATGATGTGCTCCTCTCTGACTTTGAGTTCAGCTGTGTACACAAATATCTTACTCTGTGCAGGGAAGACTTCTGGATTAGTTAGGGGTGGTCACTGATGTCTCCTTTAATATATACAGTGCCAGCTGGCTCATGCAGCTTGAAAGGGAACCCACCCTCTTATTCACTGGATTCAGGGAAGATTGTGCAGAGGAACTGTGGGACTTCTTAAGATGCCTTGATTTATCAGTTTGCTACATCCTGGGGTGAAAGCAATGTCTCTTTATTTATTCACCTCAGTCTTGTTTAATGGTCTTTATCTTAATCCCAGGCTAGGTTAAGATAAAATTTAACAGTTCATTTGTAAGTCAAATCAGACAACAGTTATAAAATCTTTGTAAGACAAATGTGTGTGTGGGGAGGGAAGTAATCTGATTACGGTTACAGCAGGGCTTGTCTTTTCCCCCAAATCCGGGATATTTCTTGTTCTTTTCCAGCAAAACAGCAGTTGGTGTTTCAGTCCTTAATCTTTCACTATAGCAGTCTATACATTAAAAAATGTATTTGATATATTTATCCTATTCCAGTAGTTGGAAATAGCTCATTACTCTTTGAGACCAGATGCAAATTACTAATAGGATTGGCATAATCAGTCCCCATTCTCTTTCTCCTACTCTTACTGTAGTACAAACATGTTTATTGTTTTTTCTCCTTATAGTTTATTCCTTCTCTCTGGCAAGTGAATTCTGTCATGATTTGTAATTATATCACTTTTGGAACAACTCTAATGTTATACCTACATAAATAAAGATGTACCAGCAGAATTTAAATGTTTTGGAGTATCTCTTCCTTTTTCCTTGCCTAAGCAACCTCTTCCCTCCAAGCTCTTCATCTGATTAATTTCTTCTCTCAACCTGACTCCTAATCATATTCTTTGAGCTATTTATCAAACTCCATTTCTTCTCTGATAGCTTACCTTGAACTTTTTTGTTCCTCCTTTTATCCTCTTAAGACTTCATATTTTTCCTTTCTCTCCCTCCAAAACAGGGCTGGTTATCTGCATCCTGTCTTCTTTCTTGAAGATGTCTTTCCTTATCCTTCCATTTCCATTCTTAATCTGAGCTCTTCATCCAACTTTCACGTTCCCTACAGAGTTGCTCAGTGTTTTGCTTATCACCATACCTTGGCCTAACCAGCTTCAATGTTCTCCTATTGTCAGACCTACTAGATTTCTTAGCACAGTGGAGACAAGGGTTGAGTGCCTATCAGGGAAGTCTATGCTGCAAACTAGAGAAAATTGAGGATGCCTGGACGAGGCTGGAATCTGAAAGTCAGCCAGGCAAATTTCTTCATGTGGAGCATTGTATTGCTTTAGTCGGTGGAGAACAAGTAGACACAACATCCACGTGCCAAGGTGCTGGCACTGAAATTTAACACATCATTAACAAGGACAGAAACTTGAGAGATTTTAGCTGACAAAATAAGTCTCTGCTGAGCTTTTGTGAACTACATTCAATTTCTTTTATTCCGCCCCGCCCCCGGGTGCTTGTGTCTTGCACTAATATTTGCGTTAAGGGAACTTGTTTTTCTGATGTTTGTGAGATTTGACATATATATGTAGGCTTTCTTTTGCTTACAGAACTAGATGCTTCTAAGCTGCAGTACTAGATGCAAGTGAGAAAAAACAAATCTGTAATCTATGTGACTTACACCAATGATTTTAAAAGCTATTTATTTGCATTAGAATTGTGAAATACCTTGCTATGGCAAGAATGCTGTTTTAAAAATGGGGATAGTATTTATGTGTCTGATAGTCTCATGCTTAAACACATGGATTGTACTATGCGTCTCTAAATTAAAATGAATACAAATGTAAATCAGTATTCTATTTTGCAGTTTGGTCTCTTCCAGCTGGATTAGAAATTAATTGTTGTGCTTGATGGGAGAGAGGAAGTTGTTATGAAACAAAACACCGATTTGTATTAACTTTTTACTCACTGGTGGGTTTGGTGAAAGGTAATTACTAAATAGCTGTGAGCAGATGAAAATTACTGTATTTAAATACAAAAGTGAAGATTTTTTCTAGCACTTCCAGAAGCTTATTATGCAAATCCAGTTCACGATATGCATTACTGTTTGTTTCTGATTTAACTTTTTCTTTTTGGTCGTCTTAGCTTTACACCAGTCACTTTCATGTGTGTGATCACTGTAATAAAGTACTCAACGTTTTCTTGTGTGAAATAACTGTACGTTAACCAGTGTCAGAGACGAGAAGGGATGTGGGTGAACAGAATAGAATAGAACATTTCAGTTGGAAGGAACCTACAATGATCATCAAATCCAGCTGCCACATCTTGGGGTGCCTGAAGGCCTGTGTGCTTCCTACACAAATTGTTTTGCTCTTAAACGTTATTTTATAGAAAGCTGGAGTAGAGTATTTAATTTCTGAACTGTGAAACCTCTGTAGTTCTGTGTGTGCAGTTGATGTATTATTTAAAATAAAGATTTTAATATAGTACATAACTTAAAGCCATTAATCTATTAGTGCATGTCATTAATCTATTGCTAATACTGTACCATACCTGTTGCTAGGAGACTAAGCTTCTGACAAATTTGGCATCATCTGTTGTGAGTACATTTAATCAGCTTATTTCCAAATGTGAGGAAATTAAATGAGTGGAGCGTCATGCTTTGCTTTGTAAGTCCATTAACTTTAAGGAAGCAAATTCTGTAATGAAATTTGCTTGTTCTCAGCTTTTTTTAGTGCAAAATGTTCTAAATACCAGATACCTCTCATTTTAATCTCTGCTTTCCTGGGAGTATGTTCTAGCTAATCCATGTCATCTGGAACAATTTCTTTTACCTTGGTAGAGAATCTGGAAGGTAATGCTGACAATTTTCACAGGGAAGGAATAAATAACTTGGCAGAATTGTTAGCGAGCAAAAGGTGGCATGTTGAACTTTTGTCATCCAGATTATGTTGAAATTTTGTATTGCGTTGTCGGGAGATATAGAAAGCCTCTGAGCACTGTCTACCTTTACCATTCTATTTCAGTAGACTAGAGTACTTACTTTACCCATCTATGAAGCCTTTTAAACAAATAGCTGCCACATTTCATCTGACTGTAAATGAATGATCATCATTGCTTGAATTTCCCACCCTTCCCACAGGACAAGTTATACATAATAAAATAATGTTTACATTTACAATTTGTTAGAATGAGTTTTTTCTGTTATCTAAAATGTTTAGGGTTCTTCATGAGACTTCACTTGGATAATGCTTATGATCAAAAACATAAGCATTTTAGAGCAGGTGGGCACATGATAAGGATCTCCCGTGAATAGTTTTTCTTCTTTACTTTTGTGTTTTAGCTTTCTGATCTAAAATGATTTTTTCTTTTTAAAACAAACAAACAAACTTGTTTTGAATAGTGTGTTCCTGCTATTCATGTTGACTTCTGCAATTTTCTGAGTTTTCTTAAGTATTTTAAATTTAATGATATCTTTTGGTAGCAAATTCCGTAAGCTGTGTTGTGCACAAGAAGTATTTCCTTTTTATCTTTTGTCCTGTTACTAGTAAAGAAGGTCATATTCATGATATTCTTCTTAATAACCATACAATGTGATGTACTGAGGGACTGTTGAGCTAACAGCTACTTTTTAGCACCATTCTGTATACAAGAAGGAGTATCTGTCCTGTGGCCATTTACCACAGTGGTAATCGGTTCTAGATGTGAACTATGATAAGGGTAATTTATTCTAAATTCATGATGTATCTGCAACAGACACTGTATAGAATCCACCTGTGCCTTACACGTGCAAGACAAATTTGGGGGTGGTGGTAGCTATTAAGAATTTGCCTGTACCAGAAGTGTCTTTTTGCCATACTATGAAGGGTTTAATGGTAGAATCATTCATCAATTCCTCTGCTGTAAGCAAAATTCTTACTTTAGTTGCTTCAGCAGTAACAGAGGAGGGGAAGCATCATGTAATCCATATGGACAGCTCAGCAGTATTACAGCTGAAGAAAGGTGTAAGATCAAAAATTAAAGAAATGTTAAATAAAACCTGGTTTATTTAAATGGTTATACACTTCTAGTCACTGACAAGCAAACAGTAACCTCCTGTGTGAGATTTAACAGAGACCTGTGAAAGAGGGACTGAACGTCTGCTCTGTTTAAAGTGCTTGCAGAGCTTGAAATCATGACTGAAGAGCTGAAGAAAAAGTAAGCTAACTGAGCTAAAGTAAATTAATTTTGAACTACTTTGAAAATTCTGAAACAGGAACGTGTTCTCAAAAAGCCTGTCAAACTCTGAGTTGTGGTGGAAGAACCTATAACCTACAGGAGAGGATCTAACCAAGCAATGTCAGAAATGATCCGATAAAAATAAATTAACGAAAGATTGTTTAAATGAGTATATGTTTGCTGGCTTGTAATTCATGGCTGTCACCTTTTCCCAGATGTTCTGCGTGGCCAATTAATGTAACTACTTGAATAACAGGTATAACATCAGAGTTCTCCCTGTTGTCTAAGCTGAATAAACAGCATGCTTTTTCTGTGTTTCATGACCCTTCCCATTCTTCCTGCCTTTCACTCTTCAATTTTTATTTTTGTCTTGAATTCTTCTTTATTTTGTACATCACCAGAAGGCAGACTGTATCCCAGCTCTAATTGCCTACTGTTGTTTGGTGACAACAACCCGCAAATAAATCTAGAAGGCAGAACGTAAGTCTCAGCCTGTGTGAACCATGTAGTGGGCTGTATTGGGAAAAACATTGACCTTTGGATGAAGTTCTAAAAATAGATATTTTTCAAGAACAGTTTGATTACAATTTAGGCTTCTTCTGCTCCAGAATCCCCCCAAAAGATAGTAAAAGCCTTATTGATGCATCTACTATATGTTTGAATACTCAATCTAGAAAATGCAGTAATTAAGATGAAAAACATTAAAAATTTGCACACTGGACAACAGTCATCTGCTTTTTGTTTCATAAGTTTACTAAAATGTGGGAAAACAATAATTTTTTTTCCAAAGTAAAACCCAATTTATGGGGTTTTTTTCCTATTGGTTATGTGGGAATAACCCATTTCTATCCTGGAAATGCTTGTCCAAAAACTGTCCATAACATAATTTAGCATTGGGAGTTGGTATTTCAGGAGTAGCACTTTTTTTTTTCTCAAGAGATTAGAGCAAACTGCAGATGGATAGTGTATTGTGATGGCTAGTTAGATGTGACTGGCAATTCTGCACTGTGTGAAGTTGTGCTATTAGTCTAACACTATTTTAGCTATGAATTGATCTTTTTTTTTGGGTAGTGTAGAATGGGACAGGACTGTGAGCTAAAACTCTCTGCAAAATATGCCTGAAATTAGTATTTAAAACACTTTCAGTCCTGTCTGCAAGCAGTGAGTGAGTGTGTAAAAGTGTGAGATTTCAGAAATAGAAATCCAAGTTTTTAAACCTTGAAGGATGTTCTGTATGTTGTGTAAACATATGGTATCATGACCAATAACGCACTAATATTTGCAACTACTTGTTTGCTTTAGTCCTTTGCAGGACCCGTTTGTCTTTGTGACGACCTTTACAATGCTTTTAAAATTGGACTTGTGCCACTACTCTAATAGTTTATTAAAGTTTGTTCCTTTTACATCTCACTGTTTTTTTTTCAGAATTGCAACGGTCTGTACTATTTTAAAGTCTTCCAGTCAGTCTACTTGCTAAGTTCATTTAGCACAAGAGGAAGGAGGATGCTTTTTTGATGTGCATGCTTTTCCTTCTCAGTTGATGGAAAGGTACATCAAATAATCAAGTGATACAAAATAGTACTGCACTTCAGGAAAGGGAAGTAGATGTTGTTTTGGTTTAACATAATTAATTTTAAGATCAGACATTTAACTTTTTGTAATATTATAACCTTTGCAGAATCAGAATGAAATAATAAAAAAAATTCCATGTGCTGTTAAGACTGGGCCGGTAGTTGGGGTATTGTCTAGTAGATTTGAATGGAGTTTTCTTCCATGAATTTCTCCAGTTTCTTTTAAACAGTCCATAGAAGATTATAGATCAGCACTCACTGCACCTCTGCAAGGTCATAAGGGATGACTGTGTTCAGTCTGACTTTCGATAACTTCCCTGAACTCGTAATTTCTTGGTTTTATATATATGGTTTGTTTCAAGCTTTTCAAAATGCAGCTGTTGATAAATTCATGATAAATTGTACCACTGGTGTTAGTCACTGTCTGTCTTTTGTTTCAAATTATGTTCATCTTCATGCCTTTGGATCTCTGTCATCCCTTGCTTTTATTCCCAGGTCATTGTTAATAGGTGTACTGTGCATCTTGGCAGAGTAGCCCTTCAGCTTTTAAACCAAAATGCTTCACAGTTCTTTAGGAAAGTTCCTGTACAGCACTTGAAGGGGAAATTCTTGTGGAGAAATATCTGAATAAAAAAGTTTGGTGCTTCAAAGCCATGCACCAGTGCCTCTTTGATATTGCTGTCCAAAAGATTCCAAGCTTGTGGGTAACATCTCCATTGTCTCAGAGGGCAAAACATTTCAAAGGCATGGTTTACTTTTTTTTTTCTTTAAATGAAATTAAAAAAATAAAATTATTTTACTTTAGAAGTGGACTAAAATTTAAGCAGTGAAAGTTCTTTTATTTTAGGATTGTTTAGGTTTCATGGTGAATTGTATCATATCTTTACTCATACAGTCTTCCAAAGTAAAAGTAAAAATACCTAATTCAAGAGAACAGCTTTATCTTTCCTTTCACCTCCATATAATGGGGCCTCTATTCTCCTCTTTTGCCCTCCTTACCTTGTAACTTTGGGGGGTGTTCTAAGGAATACAGAAGTCACTGAAATGCATCTAGCTGCCATGAGACTATCAAGGAGGATATAACTAGTTACAACATGCTTTTGGTATCAAGGTGTTGAAAAGCCTAGGAAATCTCCATCTGAACTAAATGCTTAGTTAGGTGCTTTACACAGCCGTGTGTTTCCTTCCCCATTCTTCATGTTTGAACTGAGGATTTTTATTTGGATACTGGTGCATTTGGTGAAGATAGAGTTGTTAATCAAGTCTTTTGTTCACTGAAGTTATCCCAAACTTTTCCCCTGACATGTCTTGTATTTCAAGACTATGTCCTATTTTCAGGGAGGCCTATTTGTATGTAAAAGCTTTCTTTCTAATAAGCCTGCTTTACCAATCCAGTAATGCCATAAGCAGTGAATTAATTGTGCAAAGGCGAAGGAGCACTAAAGTGTTGATAGAATCTTCAATTAGCAAGCGAAGAAAAGGCACATAAAAACATGAGCATTAAACCCCAGTGAAAGTTTGGTTAAACGTGGCAATTTCCTAATAAATGCTGGAAAGTTCTGCAGGAAAATTGCTTTAAAAATACAATCAAATGGGGTTTGGCACTGTCTGAATGTCATTAGTATTGCTTGATTGCTGAGCATACAACTTAGCTAATGAAGTGATTTTTCTAATTACCCCCTCCCCCAAGTTTTAGTTCTATTTTTTTTCCTTAGTTTTTAGTCTGAATGAGTAGGCATGTGAAACCCTGACATCACTTCTGGATTCAATGACACTATTAGGTGTTGGGGTTTTTGTAAATAAATAAAGGGGGTTTTGGTTTGCAGAAACAGACTATTTCAAAGTATACTACTATTGTCTGATAAGTACCTGTTTGCTGTGAAGTGTATATTTTCTGTCAGATATTTTTCTCAGGTCTTGTTACAGGTCTTATGAAATCACATCTTGTGGATAAATAACATTTACATTTGAATAGAGATTGGTAATACGTGGGCTGCATCAATAAATGGAAAACATAGACAGAACCTTCTTAATTTAAAAGAAGGCAAGGAGGAGAGGTAGAACCTCTAAATATTAGAGACTAAAAAAAACTCTTCTCACAAGCTTGTTGAGTGTTGCACGCTTTCCTTTAGATCAGAGCATGGAATTGATGACACATGAGCCAGATATGGCCCCAATAGAATCTGCATGTAATCTGGAAAAATGCTAACTTCTTTTTTCCAGGTTGATGCCTCTTATTTAATGTGACCTATTTGCTTTCCTCAGCAGGGAAAAGGTTCTCACCACTGCCACAAAATTCCAAGTTTAAATGCTGCTGTCTTCGGTGATCAAACTAATCAAATTAGCCTCTAGTGTTACGCTGTTTTTAAGGATGTTCCGTATATGCATTAAGAACCTATGAATGTTTTTGTAATATGAAATACAACTTCTTGGATGATCCAAAAATTCTCTCATTAATTTATTGTCTTTGCAGTTACTTAGTAGAAATTGTAAGCTAAGTATTGACATGCATGCATGAGTTTACTGTATGCAGTATAGTAATACGGCTGGAACTGCTTTGGCGTGAAGCCCTTCTGGCTTATCCTGTGGTGACCTTCAGTCTTTAGCCTTCCAGCTTTAGTTTAACTTACGCATGCACTGACCTTTGCTATGGAAACGATATAGAAACACAACAACAACTTGGCTGAGTTTCCTCAGCAAAGCAGTGGGTGGTGTATCAGTATTCTGTTACAGAGGAGGGTTTCTAGAGGTCAGTAGTGACAGTGTGCGGTAACTTACTAGTTGTCTACAGCACACTGTTTGCTACTCCTGGAAAAGTAGTATATCATATCTCTTTTTTTAAAGTAAAATCAGTAACTTTTTTTTGTAGTGTGTAGCTCTAGGATTGCACATTAAGAGAGTAAGTGCTGGAAGGTATACTTGAAAATATACTTAGTGCGCAACTAGTAGTTTAAGTTACTGTCTTTTTCTATGTGACCCATGACTGAATTGTGGGCAGGCTGATATTGTAGCAATTTATTGTAATGCATCTTCATTGTGTGATTCTGCAGCATTTGCCAGTAGGTTGTAAAATGTTTTATTGATTTAAATACCTATGGTCTGTATAGAGACACTATGTTCTTATTTGTATATATTGTGTATTCTTTACTAAGGTGCACTAAAGGTACAGATACCATGCCTTCATTAGGTATTTGAACAGAATGTAGTATATGTTCTTTCAAGTTAATTATGTAGGTATTTTCACTGAAGAACAATTAGCAATTTTTTTTATACTGACTTGAATATTTGGGCTGTTCAACATAGAATTGTGTGTAAAGCAGATGAGGTAATAAGAAAGTGTGACCCTGCTGTCAGTGAAACTAAGAACAATCAACTTTTTTTATTTTAAATGGGAACAAAACTGTTTTTAAAAGGAATGCATTTGAAATTCCAAAATATGTCATTTTTCCTGATTCAAAGTTGATTTGGAGTAGTAAGTCGTCTCCATTATTCAAAAGACAGGTATTGCATCAATAACGGCAATTCAGGCTCCAAATATCATCTTTCTTTTGGGGGAGAGATGACACCATTCCTAGGAGACAGAAGGTAGTTCAGACTGAAAATTCAGTCTCCTGCGGGGACTAAGTGTGGTGGGCAGAAAGTTCTGCTTTGCCTACTGTGTAAAGTTTTTGTGTAGGGAGAGACATCCAAGGCTTCCTGTCACCAGGATTATTCATATAATGGACTTCAGAATACTTTCATGCTCTTCGGCAAACTGCTGAATGTACCTGCAGTTAGATTTCAGGTGAATTAACAAAGTTATCCAGCATTGTCCCCTGTTCTCAGGAATGGTATGACGTGGGCTGTCTTTAATTTTGTGGTACTAGGCACAGCGTGTTGTTGGTTTCACTGAAGGCTTTGAATGATTATGTGGTAGAAATTACATGGGACATGCAGGCATCCTCTCCACAAGCTATCAGATCATATTCTACATACCCTTTGGCTCACTGGCCCCTAGACTCTTCTCTTTGATTACAGAAACTGTGTACATTTTTTATTTTACTCTTGCAGAATCATGTCATGCCTAGAGTTGTCAGCTCACTTATTTATTAGACAAGATTTAAGGGGAAAGCGTTAATTCTAAAGCACAAATCTGTGTAATAAACAACTGACAAAAAAAAAAAACCAACTTTTTTTTTTCTTCATCAACCTGTTATTTTTGACAATCTCTCCAGCTGCCTCAAAGTTTTAGCTAGCCCATAAGGCTGTCTCATTAGCATCCATAGCCTGTTAAGCTTATTGTCATCTTTGCTGTAAATACAGGTGTTGGAAACACGAGGACACTGTGCAACCTGCTCATTGCTTGCTTAAGACTGTGTTGTTTCCCTTTTATGCGTGCTCATTACTGTGATCAGGCCCTGAATTACACTCTACAATGTGGAAGAGGGGGTTATTCTTTTCTTCCCCATACCTCAGCTTCCTTAATTGCCACACTTAATTGCCCATGTTGGTTATATTTGTCGCTTTATATTGTTTTTCTTTTATGCTGTTCTCTCTCTTTTTATTTTCAACCTTGAATAAATGCAATAAATCATCTGTAATGCAAAGTATAAATTTATGAAGCCTCTGCTACCTTGGCAATATATTACTACTCTGCCTAACTACATACACACACACAAACGCATATATATATATATATGTATGTGTGTATATATATATTTCAGTACTTTTAACAGGACTTCATTGCAGATCTTTTACAGCAATTCATTTGAGACAAAGCTATAGTGTAAGCATCCGATTGACATAGTTTGGCAGGGAGGGGCCTTGTTGGCTTGCTTGTTTTGAAACTGGTTTACACTAGCATGGCTTTTAAGTATGTATGAAATTTTCAGGGGTTTGTCCTGATGTTATTACAGACCATTTTTAATTAGGAGATGCCTTACTTATATGTTTCTGTATTATAACATGCATAGGTTTCTTCTAAACTACTATGAAAGTGTATTCTGTTGCATTATAATATTTTTCCTTGTAGTTTCCTTGGATTTCTTGTTTGTTTTCATTTAATTTAATAAATAAACCAGAAGGAAAGTGACTAAAGGTGGTAGGTACTACTGTGTGGTGTCTTGTTGTGGGGTGTTTGTAGTTTTCTGAAGCTGTAGTAACATAGTTTCAAATTTCTACTCTGGTATAGCTAAGGTACTGCAGTGATGTGAGACAGTCAACAAGCACACAAGCTTGTATCACAAGAGTATCATACACAGAACACACTTCATAACCTATTGATATATAACTAATCTGTTGGTAGGGTGGGTATTTTTTGTCAGACCTTCCCACCGCTTTTCCCTTCCCACCGCATGCTTTGCAGAAGCCAGGCCTTATATGTCTTCCATAGTGTATCTGGGCAAGTGTAGAAGGTGAACCTTTGCTCCAGAATAATGGAAGCAGAACTAGTGTTAGATGCTGCTTTGAGCAATTCAAATGTAGTATATGACCGTAGAGTCTCATAGGCAAAATACCATTGCAACTGCTGGCAAGGGGTATATTTTGCTTCACTAAATTAAACTCCTGTTCTGGGTAGGCTTCTGTAGAGGACAGTTTCTCCACCGACTGTAGACAGACCAGCTTGGTTTTACAACTATCCCTCCGCCCCATATCACTAGTATCTCTAGAACTGTTCTGTACATGTCCATTGTTAAGGAAGGGGGAAGAAAGATAGCTTTAATTGGAAATCAGCTTTGTCACAGTGACCCCATTTGGAAGTTATTCAAATTTTTGAATAGGCCTGGCTTGTAATTTATATAATTCCCAGTATTAGAGTGAACACATTTAACAAACATCACATTTAGGCTGTATTCCACTGTGTTAAGATTTAATTTTAACTCTGAGGAAAATGGATGGTGGAGTCACAGTGTTGAGAACTTGGGACAAGATGACTGCTGTAAATGCTAAACTAATACATGTACTTAAATTTTCTTTAAACTCCTAAAATAATTCAGAAATAGAAATTATGAAATTATTCTTGGAAATTATGAAAATAATCATTTGGTGTTTAAGAAAAAAATATCTTTTGGAAAGATGTTGGTGTCCTGCATCAAGGTTTGTTGGGGTTTTTTTCTTGGATTTAGGTCTGTTTGTACCGGGAACTCCAGTGAGAACAAAAAGATTTTACATATTTGACAGAACAAAAGCCTGCAAATAATAGACATACATATATAAAATGCAAATAAATGAGATCATGTAAGAAATTAGTTGGAAATATGTCAATTATAGGTCAGGACATTGTATTTGATAAAAGCTGCATGACTTTTAAAGATTGCTTGGCTTTTTGTGGCAAATATTTTTCCTTCATTATAATAAGGGTCTGAAGCAGTAAACCCATGAGATGTGACTTTTTGATTTAATGTTATTAAGTCAGTTCGTTCTGCTTGCCTGTGTGTGCATCAATTCTCGATGGTAGTTGGAATCGGGTGAGGAGACAGATGAGAATTCATTGAGTTGAAGGACAGAAACCAGTCTGCTTTAGCACAACCTTATTTGTAGTCTATATACAATGTAGTACAAATGTAGTCTTCATCTGATGGTAAAAGCTGAACCGGACTGGCATCTTAAAGGCACAACAGCTGGGAGATGTTGTACCTCTCCCAAGAAAGATACAAGGAGATTTGAGGACAACAGAATTTGGAATTCTTTGTCTACAACCATGGAAAGCAGCATAGTCTCCTTACTGCAGTAATCTCCTAGAGATCTCCCCACCCAGAAAAGCAATAGAAGCAGTAATTCTGAACTGTTTCCTTTCTTTTCTCTCTGTTCACTTTAAAGACAAAACAAGAGAGGTAGAATGGACATTTTTCTCTGTGTGAATGCTGTGATTGTGACAATGTATTCGATCTATCAAACTTTTGTGTCAGCTGCATGTTGTTGGTCAGTAACAGTTACATGCTGTAGCTTGTCTGCAGTATGACTCAGGAATTATTTTAGATTTTGTGTGTGTGTGTGCGTGCATGCTGGATACAAAGAAAGAGGTGAAGAACAAGCCTCAGTTGTTTTGGGTTTGAGTAAGCTCAATTTTGTTTGTTTTAGGTGGTCTAGATTTTGGCTGTTCTGTTCCTCAGTCCCATTTAACCTCATTGGGCAAATGGGAAGAACACTAACTAAAATATGACCACATTGTTGTATCCAGATGGGTTAATTAATGAGTATTATGTCTTGGAAAAAAGCATTCATATGAGGCTGAAAGCTTTGAGAATGGCTCTTCAAAGTTCCAGACTTCTGTCAGAAACTAAGTTTCTGTTCTTGACTAAGAAAGCTCTAGTAAAATTGACAGGATTGGTAGGTGCTATCATAGCTGTAACTTGAATATAGAAAACAGGCATTCATTTGACATACGTAAAACTCACTGCAAATAGTAGTGCATCAAGATACAAGGAATCTACAGTGGTGCTTCTGATTTCTGAGTGTGGGTGTACTTTGTTTTTTGTACTGCTGACTACCAGTATTAAATTACTCTTGTAAGTAGGTTAGATTGACATGGTTTTGTTTGTTTTTAAGTGCTAGTTCTGTAAAGAGCTTGGATAATATTGTTCTGTGACCAAATAACTCTCCCTAGAGACAAAAATATTGACATGACAAAACCACGTTTAAAGAATGACTGTCTAGCCCTCCCTCCTTTTGAACATAAGTTGATGTCAAAGTTGATGAAATGTACATTTGCTGCATTGCTTTTTAGAAATTATATAACTTGCAGTATTTGCATGGATTTATAAGACATATTTTACAGACTTTGGATTTAAAATTGCAGTGGCTAAAGGAAACTTGCATGTTACTGTTGGTTAAAATTGTTTCCTTAAATCTCCTGGATAATAAGTTACCAATGTGCTATCATAAAAGTAGCTTTTTCTTTTAGAGTTCAGGGTTGGGTTTTTTTCCTGATGTTTCAATGTGTTTTGGGCCTAGAATTACTACCATTAGCTCAAGCAAGAGGGAGTTTTGTGACAACTGAGTGCACTGGTGGTTAGTCTTGTATTTAAGAAAAGGAAAGATGCATGAATTAACATCTATCAAATTTTGTTTTTTAAAACATTTTCATTGCCAAAAATAAACCGTAATTGATTTTCTAGTTATGAATTAAATATTCTTTGTCCTAACATAACACATTTGCATCCACAAAAACTCTTTAAGTTTCATAAAACTCAGTATTCTGTTCCATAGTAGAAAAACTTTAAAATACTTTTAGTATTTCTAGAAACTAGGTGTATCTTAGTAAAATTGATAATTTGGCTTTGATTAAAAATGATATCAGAAACAGACCTATAACATAGCATAGCTTTGATGTAGAAATTCTGTAGATAAAATGATTCTTTTCTCTTTGAGAGATTCAAAAGTAATAAAAGTATTTTGATATCCCTTTGTTCTGATAAATGTTGCTGATACTTGTATTGGGGGACAGATATCTGTACTCAGTTTTCTGATTTCTGAAAAGATTGTAGAAGTTTGCAATTAAATACTACTCTGACTCTTAAGTCTTTGTACTAGTTGTGTATTTACATTACGCACACACAAATGCAGTAAAAGTCAACTAATATTTTAATATTACATCTACTTTTTCATCAGCTCCTGGGCTACAGCGAAAAGCCGGTAAACCTACAAATGTTCATCGGAACAGCAGATGATCGCTACTTAAGACCTCATGCGTTCTACCAGGTGCACCGAATCACTGGAAAAACAGTTGCAACAGCTAGTCAAGAGATAATAATTGCCAGCACAAAGGTTTTGGAAATACCACTTCTTCCTGAAAATAATATGTCAGCCAGGTACATCACAGCATAAATTAGCTGTTTGCTATGTGTCTTTTTTTTTTTTTTTTTTTTTTCCACCATTTGTGCAAAGGTGAAAGAAAAATCTTGTAGAATAGGGCATTTTCCACAAATATGGCTCATGGTTAAGATAGACACATCTCTTTAAACATGACAATGTTTAGGTAGTCAGAAGTAAAGGAGTAGAGAGACAGGGAAGCTTATAAGATTGACGGGGAGAGAGATGAGTGCTGCTGGGATTACACTTCCCTATACAATCCCCATACATAGGACTCCACCTTTGTAGCATTGCATGTGGGTTACTGGCTGGTGGAGTTTTCATTTGATTTTACAAAGACATAAGACTTTTCTCTATGAAAATACAGTCATACAGTTTAGTTGTTTGTTTCTTGACTGAATGTGGTGATTTAACTTCTGGTATCTTGGTAGGTCTTTTCCTTGTTTTGATTATTTTTTTAACAGTTGCGTTATTCTGACTTTTCTGGTCTTGCCAGATAGAATGTGCTAGCTAACAGTTTAATGGTTGGTTATAGCAACAATTAAACTGCTCTGTCCTAGCTGGAGGGTCAGTGGACAGAGTAAAGCACAATTATGTGTTTATGTAGCACATTTATTTCTTATGTAGACTTCTCAAGTCAGCTTAAATTTTCCTAGTTGCAGAGTTCATGCTAGTTCTGTTGAATGCTATGAACCCACGATGATGTGCAAGATAACACTCTCATAAGCTTATGTATACGTGTTACTTGAGTACAGTATGTGTCTCGTATGAGTAATTGATAACTGTGTGGAATGGTAGCTAGGATTTGATGGCTACACTTTTGTCATTCTCTAGTCCTTCCTAAGGCAGAACTAAATCTGTCTCTAACTCCTTGTAAATGATGTTTACTATGTTAAATAACTTCAAAGGTTAAACAATGTACAATAACACATAATTTTTTAAAGGTTCAAAAAAACAGCAGCTAGACATTTACAAGACAAAAATGTTTTGACAGACTACTTGCTGCCATTTTTGACGCTAACAGAACTTTTAATCTCAGACATTTAAAATAACACTTAAAATAGCGTAACATGGGGAAGAAATAGAATGCTTTTCATTCTTTAACAAAAGAAAGGCTTACAGAGTATACTTTGGCAATAGTTTGATTCATTTTCTTCCATTTCTCTTCTGATCCATCCGTCCTCACCTATCTCCAGTATCGATTGTGCTGGTATTTTGAAACTTCGCAATTCAGATATAGAGCTCCGTAAAGGAGAGACAGATATTGGAAGAAAGAATACCAGAGTGCGACTTGTGTTTCGTGTTCACATCCCACAACCTAGTGGAAAAGTCTTATCTCTGCAGACTGCTTCCATACCTGTTGAATGCTGTAAGATTGCTTTAACTATCCATAATTATAGTCATGTTTTCTGCATGTGTCAGTAGTATTGTCATTCTGACAATATTTGTTGTCAGAATTATATATAACAAGTGTGTGTAAAAAGCATTGTGTGTAAAAGAGCTAAATTACCAAAATGTAATATACCTTTATTTAAAGGTGGCACTTGCCAAGTGGCAGCCTGAAGGTTTGGAGGAAAAACAATGTTTTAGGCTTTAAACCTAATACTGCAGTCACATAGCTAGCAGCTTCAGTAGTTCCTGTATATTAGCAGAGGCAGCTGATACATCTCAGTGAAAATAAATATTCATTTCAGAAGGAACTAATACTATTTCATTTACAAAGGTCTATATATACCATTACTTGTCTTTATACAGTGTTATCTAATGAACAGCTGAACTTCTAGAGAATTCATTTGTTAAATGCTGGCACTAAGGAATCAAAACACAATCTTAATCTGAATTTCTCCTAGAATTCATTTTGTCTATAAAGTGCTGAAGTAATTTTTAAATCAGTATTCCTAAACTAAAAATTTCATTTGCTTTAACAGTAGAGACTGTTAGGATTCCATGGCTTCTTGGTGTTTCTTTTCTATAATTATATAATTTCAACATAATTTTAAAAACAAAGATAAAATCATACACAAATATGATTTGTATATGTAAATAGATGGTTGTTTTAGTTTCATCCTTGATCCTTCAAATTCAGATCATAAAAGAAATGTCAATATGATTAAGATTGTGAATAATAATTTTTCCCTTAATTTTTTTTTTTTTTAAAGCTCAGCGGTCTGCTCAAGAACTTCCTCAGATTGAGAAGTACAGCATCAATAGCTGCTCAGTAAATGGAGGCCACGAAATGGTGGTGACAGGATCCAATTTTCTTCCAGAATCCAAAATTATATTTTTTGAAAAAGGACAAGGTAAATACTATCTTACTTTTTTTTGTTGACAACCAAGCCAAAAACATTACCTGAGCTTGATTTTAGGAAGTAAAAAAAAAAAAAGAAAAGAAAAAGAAAAAAAGAAAGTTAAGTCGCAAGTAGTAATCTGAAACTTCAGTTTGGGCACTGATCTATTTGCTCATTGGCAATTATGAATGAAATAGTACTTCTGATTCAGACAATTACAGGCTAACTAAGTTTGAATTGTGTGTGTTTGAAAGATGCTGTGGACAGATCATACCATGTATTTTTTCCTCATTATAAAAAAAAAAAAAGAAAGAAAAAATGAAAATGGGAATTAATGGAAATGCACTATTTGGCATTGATGTCACGTTATATCTGACTTAATCATTGCATAGGAACTGACTTACTCCTAAGACAATGGAATAAATATTAGCTAGAAAACACTACTGATTTTTTCTGATATATTTGCATAAGATTTTCTATGGAAGTTACTCTTAAGGGATGCAGTTTTTAAAAAAGTCTTAAGATCAGACTCAGATTTGGTGTGCAGTGTAAGCTTCGGCTGTGTCTATGCCTAATTTGCATCTGTAAACAGGCAAGTGTGCATGTAGGTAAAATATTGGCAATAAGTTGTGGTACAAACAACAGCGACCTTTTGTACACGTATTAAACATTTGTGTGCTTGACAAGCTGGTCAAGTATTTAATTGCCAAGAAATCAGAAATGTTATAGTCAGTTGTATTACATGATTCTCATTCTCTAGAGTCCAAGTTCTGTCTTCTAGGCAACACTTAGTCATGGGTGAGAATTGCAGCAGGCTTACACTTGTATATTAGCAAAGTAGAGTTAAAAATTATGTTGCAGGCATGCATTTCAGTTAAGATACACTAAAGACATAGTGTTTCCTTCATGCATTGAAATCTGTGGAAAAATTTAACTGCTTCCAACTGATCTCATGAAATTAAACAAATTATTCTTTGGGAGGGTAGTAGCTAAAATTTTGCAGTCTAATATATAGGAAATAGAATCTCAAAGTAAGCATGAAACTTGCAGATTTTGGATGAATATTTCTAAAACATCTTTCTTTAAATGTAAGTACAGGTTTGAAAGCTTTTTTTTTTTTTCCTAATCCCATGTTCTTCCTCTTTTCTACCACTTTCATAATTATGCAACTCCATAAACTAGAGAATTTAACACCAAAAAAAAGCTGTCAAATAGTTTTCATTTTTAGTTTACTACAACCAGATATAATGAAAGTTTAGCAAGTTTTCTTTGTTTTGGTTTTGTATTGTACACAGCTGCATATACACACACTCAGGTACATACATACATATTACTCAAATATGTTCGGTTATTCAGCATTCCTTCCTGGTTCTGTAGCTCTTCTGGATACACATCTTGTTCTTAATATTTCTTACTTAGACTAAAATGCATGAAAAATAGTTGAAAATTTAGGACTAGCTGTCTTAATACATAGAGTTCCTTTTCTTCCTTGATTGTCCCTTTAGTATAGAGAGCATAAAATCTGAACAACTTAAATTGTTGTTGCTGTGACTTGAATACCTGATTTGAACTTCTGTGAAACACTAGCAAAAGTAAATCATTAATAATAAAAGTTTGCAACCAAGTCCAATTCTTCTATGACTTATTATTTTGTTAAATATTTAAGCAAGGGAGTTAGGGGTTTTTCTTATTAACAAATGCACAACATAAGTGGGGGGTTTATGTAATAATGTATTTTGACACACAACTTGAATGCCTTTTAAAGAAGTACTGCTGCTAGATAATAGCTTCCCTGATAGCCTGTACAAAGCCAGTAACACAGAACCGAGTGTTAGATTAAGGATAATGGATTATGCTAGGTCAGAGCAGAGAGAGGTTCACCAAGGTGATCTACTTCCCTCACAACACAGACAACTTGCCTGCTATTTGAACTACTGGGTCTTTCGGTTCATGCGAGCGTGTTTAAATGTATAACCTGTGAGTATGTGCATGAAGATATGGCATATGTTATCTCTCACATGGTGACTTGTAGGTTAAGGCATCAGCATGTTTGAATAATCACAAGCGTTAGTAGTAATTTAACTACCTTTCAAAAATGTTTTTAGAAAAATGGGGAAAAAAATCCCTCTGTACACTTACAGTACACACTGTCTCCTTTGGAATTAAATCCAACTGTATGTAATTAGCAGATTATGTTAAAATGCAGAATCCTGCACACCAGTCAACTTATGGACAAGGTCTGTAGTGTTGAAACTCCTAAAGCATCTCTATACTTTACACTTCGTTTACAGTATATCTCTGTCAGTTGAATGGCCTCTTTCTGACTGAAAATAAATGCAGTTTTATATTAAGTATTTAAGTATTTTTAAGATTAAGTATTTAAGTGTTTGAGAAAATGCTTTTTGCTTGAATTATTTGTAAATTTCTTTCAACAGATGGACGACCTCAGTGGGAGGTAGAAGGGAAAATAATTAGGGAAAAGTGTCAAGGGGTGAGAAACAATTTTTCTTACTTTAGAAAGCTTTCTGTTTTAAATGAGAAACTAAACATCTTCATTGTTCTGAAATTTAGACTTCATTTAGTAAAGTAGACCAGTGGCTGATTCAGACAGACAACTGGAGACTTCTAAATTGGCCTAATACTATAAAGTAGCCATTAAGATGATGCTTTGAAGGAACTGGAAATAGTATGCTTGTTGTGAAAGCAATGAAAAAATTGAAAAAAGAAAAATTAAGATAATCTTGCTAAGATGACAAATAATTTCCAGTGCACTAAAATTTTTCTTAAAAGCTTTATGATCCAAAATGCAATTCTTTGACTGCTAGAATATTTTTATGCTCTGGCAGATAAACAAAGCATCCTTTAGATGATGTGTCTATTTAATTAAAAGCATTACCTTCAGAACACTTGTGTTTAAAAGAAGAAAAATGTCTCCAAATAAAAGTTTGCTCATAGTACTGTTTTAGTATGCAATATACATAAACTTGAAGTTTACCTATTTCAAAATATTAGTTTGCTTTAGTTTTGCAATAAGTGTTTTGGGTTTTCTGTAATTAAGAGCAGTTCCATTTGCATTTGATATGTAAAACTTTGTTTCATATAGGCAAACATCATACTTGAAGTTCCTCCATACCATAACAAAACCATTACAGCAGCAGTTCAGGTGCAGTTTTATCTCTGCAATGGCAAGAGGAAAAAAAGCCAGTCTCAACGTTTTACTTATACACCAGGTATTAAATAAAAAACTAAAATGTTGCATTTTATTTTTTTTTTTAAAATAGGCATTTGAAAGTAATTCAGACAGTCTTGTACTTTTGACAGGTAGATAAGACTAGCTTTGACTTGTTTGTAAAACAGCTTACTTAAGCTTGTCTAATTAAAAAGCTGAAATTTAGCATAATAAGCTACAGTGCTATAATTACAGCCAGGTATTTCTTCATTACACTTTTTACAGAACAATTTTCATTCTACTTTTCTTTAAGAATGATGGTGAATCTCAGAAGCTGCTCTTCTAGATAACTGTAGGGATGACATGGAGGATAGTGAGATCACAGAACAGGTTTTACGCGTTTTGCCCCACCCCCTCAAATGTCAAAAAAAACCCCAAACAAAACAGGTTTAGGTACAAGGAAGATAGATAAAAAAATATTTTTTCCCCTCTCTGGACACATTGCAGCATGTTGAGAGAAAATAGTTTGTAACTGTATTAGGTCTGGCTGAGATGGAGTTAATACTCCCCATAGCAGCCCTCATAGCGCTGTGCTCTGCATCAGTAGCTAGAAAGGTGTTGATAACACACCAGTGTTTTGGCTACTGCTGAGCAGTGCTGGCACAGCATCAAGGCTGTCTCTCCAACATTTTTGCCCCCCCCCCCTTAATGGCAGGCTGGGGCAGGGCAAGATCTTGGGAGGGGACATAACTGGCACAGCTGACCTAAACTAACCAAACAGATATTCCATACCATATGACATCAGCTCAGATATAAAAGCTAAGTAAAGGGAGACAGAAGGGGGGCATTTTTGTCTTCCGGAGCAACCGCTATGCGTTTTGAAGCCCTGCTTCCCAGATAGTAGCTAGACATCGCCTGCTGATGGGAAGTAGAGAATAACATCATTTGTTTTTCTTTGCTTTCACTTTATTAAACTGTCCTTATCTTGACCCACGAGCCTTTTGTTATATTTTCTCCCCCCTGTCCAGCTGAGAAGGGGGAGTGATTGTTAGAGTGGCTTTGGTGGGCACCTGGCATCCAGCCAGGGTCAACCCACCACAGTAACTTAGCCAGAACCGAAAACTGTACATCTTAACTGTACATGTAGTTAAAGCATCTTAATCCCTTCTGTTTAGTGTGAGGAAGTGCTTGCTACTAGATATGCAATGGCTACTCCTTTGCCTGCCACTTACTTCCTTTTAAGAAATTCATACCCATTTAGAGTAGTCAGAATTCACAAGGTACCAGTGATGGTGCTAGACCCTCTAGTACTGTCTGGAGGACTTGAAGTCAGGTATCTGAAGGAGTCTTTAAAGTCAGACATGGATATTAATATAAACTTCTTAAAGCTAATGTGTATGCCAACAAAGCCAACTACCATTAGCTTATGCTATTTAAAATTAGATTTGCTCACGTGTGCTCTAAAATTACCTACTTCATACCTTCATGTGCAATTTAAGCAATGTTACCTAGGTATTTGGTACACTAAGTGTACACTAAATGTGTTATCAGGTTTATGTGGTATTTTTCAACCATTCTTAAGAATATCAGCTCCTAAGATAGTTATAAGATACATCTTAAAACTATTTTTTTTTGAGAAATCCATATTTAAATTGTTTAAATGGTAGAATGCAGTAATGACACTGCTTAAATAAGAAGCAAGTTTAATTATCACTGCAGCTGTTATTGCACGAATGTTCTAAAATCCCTTTTATCTATAAATATATATAACAGTTTCTTTAACAGTGTATTGTATGAAGTAGTAATTGAGCAGTTAAGTGTTAGCATTTTTCTATTTGTGCTTAAAATCAATATCTTTTCATGAGCCTACCAATAGATAAAAAAAAAAGAAGTGTGTCAATTTTTAAGTCTCTGTATTATAAGAACAATTGTTACCATCATTGAAATTGGGGGATGTGCTGAAAGAGCTGCTGTAATTAAAACAACATGCAGTACTTGAGCTAGTTTAACTGTGTTGCCAAAGTTCAGTTGTCATCTTGATCAGAGGCTAAGGAAAGTTTGAAGCCAGCTAAAAATTTCATTCCCCTTTTGCGTGGTGCCTGATACTGAACTCCTGTCTGCCTATTTTCAGTGGAGCCTAGCAGCAGCAGTGCACCCTGTGCTCCTCAGCCCCCACCACACACACCTCTGAGCTGTATTCTTTAGATGTATCGGACTTTCTCCGGCTGGGTTGCAAATGTCTTTAAAAAACATGCATTGCATAGCAGGGTGTTTTAGAGGGGAACGTAACTGACTTTGAATAAATGCTAGGAGAGGTCTTCTGGCTCTTAAGGGTTAATATAGCAGGCATACAGTAAAAAAAGAGCAAAAGAAGGGAAATTAGAGCAAGGACATTAACAACACTGTTGTGGCTGTTAAACAGCAATTAGTGTGTATTTATCACAGGATACATATGGGTTGGAATTGTAATACAGTGTTTTACTTCTTCTAGTTATAATGAAGCAAGAGCACAGAGATGAGGTGGATTTGTCTGCTGTTCCATCTTTAGCCTTGCCTCACACAAGCAATGTCCAGGGCCTGCATTCTATCCGAACTCAATTGCCTTCACCAGAACAAGGGCATCCACATGACAATTTACTGTCTACATCACCCAGGAGCCTTGTGTGTCCAGTTCAACCACCATACACAGCAATGGTGACCTCAGCAGTATCCCACCTGCCACATATGCAAGGTAGAAACCTTAGTCCAAGTGAAGAGTGTCATGTTTTGCCTCCTGCTGTGGTTCAGTCTTTTCAGGTAACATCAGCACCTCCTGTGAGGCCTTCTTACCAGCCTATGCAGTCTAACGATGTATACAATGGACAGTCTGGTCTTCCTATGAACTCTGCCTCCAGCCAAGGATTTGATACTATTTCATTTCAGCAAGACACAGCTGTACCTCATTTGATAAATCTTAGCTGCCAAGCTCTACCACCAATGCAGTTTCATTCTTCAAATGCAGGTTCTGTGTCGACATCAAGTACAGCAGGGCACCCGCTAGTACACCCAGCTCATTCAGGACACTCATCTTCTCACCTACCGTCAATGGGATACCACTGCCCAAGCGCTGGGCAGGGCTCCATCCCTTCTGCAATGAGTCGGTCCCTTGGGCAGGCTTCTCCCCAGCTGCAGCAAGTCCCATACCATTCTGCAAATCCAGCATCCACTTCATCCCCATCCCCAACAGCTTCCCACCCTTTGGTCCATTCACCGCTGTCTGGACCTTCTTCACCCCAGCTACAACCTATGCCTTACCAATCTCCTAGCTCAGGACCTGCCTCATCTCCCCCGCCAACCACTGTAAGTCACTCGGGACAGCACTCCCCTCAAGCACATAGTCCAGCACTGGGAGGTCTTAACGCAGCATCATCCCTAGTCCACCATACCGTATGCGATTCATCTCCATTTTCACCAGATGGGGCAGCTATTAACATTAAACCAGAACCTGAAGACAGAGAGTTGAGTTTTCAAACAATAGGACTACAAGACATCACACTAGATGATGGTAAGTGGATATAATATTCTAATACTGGGATATAATCTACATTAAACTACAACGTGGCTGTGGGAGGGTTGTTTTGTTTTGTTTAGAACACGCTCCTCTTCACAGAAGTAAACTGGTATCATCAAAGTGGAGTCGTATTTTTGTGTCCAAAGCAATGACTTACTTAAAACTAATGATATCAGCTGTAAATTTGTAGTTCTACAGTTCAAATACTTCAGTCTAATTTGCCCATAGACTTTGTTGTTGTCACAAAACAGGGCTTGAGGAATTAACTCCTACACATTGACACCTTATATACAAGGAATTAATTTGAAGCCTTTTCTTATTGTCTTGTTGGTATGTTTCAGGGAAAGTCATAACAATATATCTAAGTTGCACGAATGTAGTTTGGAGTCTTGTTTCTTGGAGTTGTCCCAGTTTTGAAGGGCAGGCTAGTTTTTTTGAAAACATATCAATCACATGCATTTTGGCACTATCTTAGTCTTTTTCACAGACATTCTGTAGATCTGCTGTCATCATTCAGCATCTCTGCTCACAGTAGCTGTTGGCCTTCTCCTTACCACTCTGGCTAGCTTTTTGAGAAATTCACTTGTTTAACATAAACAGAACAAGGACATTCTAGTGCGAAAGGCCAGGCTATAAAGTTCTTTACTTAAAATACTTGGACAGTGTTAATTTACAAAACTTGTCCAACAAAGTGAGAAGAAAGAGATACCAGATCCTAAACATCAGACTATTATTTGAGGCATAGATGCAAAGCAATTTAAAGAACATGTCTTGTTAATAAGACTGGAAGAACAGAAGGCCTGGCCTTAAAAGGTGTGTAAAAGGTGTTTGGTATTGATGATGGGAATTTTACTAGTATCTCTTTTCTGCAGTAGTCTTAACTGTTTTGGGGGTTCTTCTGGGTTTTTTGTTTAGTTTTTTTTTTTTTTGTTTGGGTTGGGTTTTTTTTAATCATCCCTACTAATTACTTAATTGCATCAGCAGTAGTGTAAAGACTTAAGTGTATGTTAAAATACCGATGTCAGGCCCAGTTCCTTGCATAAACAGAGCTTTGTTATTGTTACCTCCAGTCAATAGTAAGAAAATTTAGTAAGTAATGCCTTTAAAGACACAGCATACTAGGAAGAAAATGAGAGAAAATAATAATATAGTTGGGCTTTCAGTTAGTTAAATGGCCACTCTAATTAAACAAAGCTCTCTTTTTTAGAAACACTGTTTATCAATCAACTTCATTTAGAAAGGAAGGGACTGATTCTATCAAGGACTTGCTGAGGGGAGAAGAGCAAGACTTTATGAAACAGAATGTGACAAAAAAAATAGCATTTTCTACTTCTGTACTAGAGGAGGGAAAAAGAAATCTCATGTATCAAGAAGTCATGTTAGAACCTAGCTTTTTCTCATACTCCTCCCCTCCACATCCACAAAAAAGATGTAGAAATAAATAAAATACAACTAAATACCATAGTTAAACTTTTGACAACATAAGCAGAAGAGTTAGCATTTATGATCATCTCGGCAGTTTGGTTATACTTGTTCAGAAATTAAAATGAATGCATAGTAAAAAGAAAGCCGATTTTTTTTTTTCCCCTGTATCACAAATATTAGTTGCTTTTAGAAACTATTTCCATTGCTTAACACAGTGAAATTACTGAGTTGTTCCTGTGCTGACAAAGATACCAAATCACTGGAAAAGCTGCAAGAGCCATACTTAAAAGCGTGGCCACTTGCTAATAGTTTAGAGAAGTATAATCAATATACATATGAGTCAGTGGCCACAGCTTTATTAATTTCTTTTTTTAAATAATGCTTGCTATAGAAGTTTAAAGAAGGTCTGATAACTGGTGATTGAACTATACGCTTCCTATATGGAAAAATTGAACATGGTTTTAAATGCTACACTAGCACTTGGCAGCAACAATACATTTGCAAGCATAGAGATTACCTTCATTTCAGTTTCATATTACTGCCATTTGATGATTGCTTGGGGGGTTGGGTTGTGGGTTGGTTTTGGGTTTTTTTTTTCCTTTTCCAATCTGCAAATACAAATCAGATGTCTAGCCTGAAACCTGTTCCAAAAATCTTGAAGGGCATAGTGACAAGAAATAAGCTACTCAATTCTCTCAACATGAGTAAATACTTCCTCTGCTTAATCAGCTCTAAATAAAAAATCATTTTTAGACAGGAACACTTTTTTATAATGTATCTTAACATATTATTGTGGTTTAAAAAATAATTTTCAAAATTTTTCTTTTGTGTATAATTGAATTTTAGTTTCCATACAAAAAGAGCTAGACACAAATAGCAAATCAGTTATTCTACATTAATGTTATAACAATTAAGGAAAAAAATCCAAACATAATTGCATACTTAAATGAATGTTGATACAGTATGTTCTCCCAGCTAATATATTAAACCTGAAAGCTATATTTAGTTGGAAAATAGGTTTTTAAGGGTTACCAATTAAGGCAAATAAACCTCTCAAAATAAAACACTAAGGCAAAGCCAAATGAAAATTTTATAAATCCTGTCTGGATTACTGACCTTAAATATTTAAGCCAGTAATCTTAAAAAAATGAAACAAAAACTCAAAAAACCCTGACAGTATAAATGATCTTCTTTCTTTTATGTAACATTCACTATTTCAAAATTAGCATAGTAAATATTTTCTTTGCCAAGAAAATAAAATATTTTAAGACATTTTACCAAAATTTGAGTGGAGTATGGAAGTGCTACCTCATGACAAAATTAGTCCTGGAATTACTAAGCTGTTTAGCTTGACATAGTATGATTTAAAATTCTTTAAAAAGAAAACAAACAAAAATCCACAACAAAAAAACTCAACACACCCCACTTACAGAAGTGGCAGTCTGGATAGCAGCTATATAAATGCCTTTAAGCAAGACTCCTAAAAGTGAATCTTACTGCCTCTTAGCCAACATTCAGGCTTTTTCTTCAAAACACACCAAAAAAACCCAAATCCACTACTTAGTACAGAACTACAAAACTGCTCTATCCATCAGTGCTCAAGCCAAGAGCATCTGGATTAGTCTTGATCTTGCATCTCCTGGAAGGTGTAACACATCTGGATTCACCATTTATAGCTTCTCTGCAAACATGCATGCCAATGACCAGGATGGAGTATCTTTTTAAATTTTGTTGTATTTGTTCACCCTTTACCAGTTAGAGCAAGCTAGGCTCTGTTCAGACTATGAAAAAGGATTACATAATTGCAAGGCAGATTCTCTATCTGGGTGTCTACATAAAGTGCACTTTTTTCCTTCCCCCTGCCCTGAAGTTTGTGTGGCTCTTTGTTTTCTTGTTTTTCAGCAGGATCCAACTGATGTCTTTAGGCTTTTCTAATCTCCACCTTGAATTGGCTCTTTTATTTGGTTTCCCCTCTTCCCATCCTTGCTTCCTACAGGAAACACTTTCTAATTCACTTGAAGAAACAAGGGATCAAACTGCATGAGGACACCTAGATATGAAATTCAAATGATATTACAGAAAACACTTGAAACAACACAATTTTAAAGTAATTTGTGCTGTATGCTATTAATTTAAAGGTTTTCTGAAAAACAGTACTTTTTTCTGCTTAGGTCTTTGCAATAGTCAATCTGCACAAGCTGGTAAACTTCTGGACTGGAACTATGCAAACGCAGCTTCTTGTTCTTTATTTGGCCCCTCTGCTTTTCCTCCCTGCCTCCCGCCCTCCCCGTCCCACTGTGCTGAGCCTTCTTTCTCCCTTAACATCTTTCAGCAAGTGTGTCCTCTGCCCAAATCCCCAGGCTAACATTTCTCTGTATAGACAGCGGAATACTTAGGGCTGCAAATAGGTGTAAACAATGCAGCTGAAATGACAAGAAACAGGCAGTTGGTCATTTCTGTCCTTTCCTGTATCCATCATCCATACTGTGCTCTGTTGTATACTCATCTAATAAAGGTCCCATTTCTTCCCCACTAGAAAAAAAAAAAAAAGCTAGTCAAAGTTAGACTTAATCTAGTTATATGATGAGGCCTTGTTCATTTTTTTTCCCAAGTCTGTTTTTAAAAAGTGCTCCTACTGTGGTGGCTTACCTATCCCACTGTCAAGTTTTAGATTTAAATCTATTCTAATACTGTTGATCTAACATTTAATCTCTTATGCTTTGCAGTTTAGGAAAGAGTTTACCTTGGATTTCATGGCTTCCTACAGCAATGAGATTTCTAACATGTACAACTGTAGTTAACCATTTTTAAGGTATTATGTTGGGCTGTATTCAGCAAATCAGGATGACCTTCTACTAATCCTCTTACATTTTGTTACTCATTGCATCTCCATTACATAAAGCTGGAGATTAGAAAATCCAGTGTGTAGATTTACTATAAATCATAACTGGTTTGTGTACATAAAGCAGTTAAGTCTGCTTTGTCAGACACATTCCATGTAGAATTTTAAGCCATTTGCATTCATTCATTTTAAAAGTTCTGTGATAACCCTCTAGTTGATAAATTCTCTTGCTGGGAAGCTCAGAGATTATTCTGATCTTTGCTAGAAAATTTGTACATCTTTACAGGTAGTTTTTTACCTGGAGCTTCAGCTTAACTTCTAGAGAATCACAGTAGTAACTAATAAGAAAGTGTTGGAGAACGACTGTACTTTGTATTTCTCTATATATTTAAAACTTATGCGTTAACAGGTCATTCTTAATTAAGGCAGCATCCTGCCAAACAGAGCATTGACGGTTTACAGAAGCACAAAAAATACTGAATGCTGGAGTCTAGCTTAGTATGGAGGAGAGCAGCTCAAAAACCTGTCTTCTTGCCAGTGCAACTCGAGATGTTCTTGAGATGTACATCTCAGACTCAATGTTTTTTTACTGTCTCCTAAGCACGGAACAAAATGTTGCATTTTGCAGCATGTCCAACATGGATTTGTGTGACAAGAACTCTAGCCTACATTGTACACAGAACTCTTAGAATATTCCTGTTGATAAAAGGCATTCTGAAAATCATACTAGTATAAATTGTTTGGTAAGGTTGTGTTCAAACTCCTCCTTTCCTAGTATTCTGTATATTAAATATATTTTGTCAGGCCATATGGAGATAGGAATAAAAAGCAGTTTACAATTCTAATTCTTCTCATAAGCTTATGGGCTCCTGCAGTGAGATGTTGAGGTTGAGTAAGGCGATAAGGCAGAATCTGAAATGTATTGGAAGAGAATGGGAATCTAGTTTTAGAAATGGGCGTTATGAATGAAATAGAGAAAGATCCAGACTGAGCAGTAGATTAGAAGGAAAAGGTTGGAACAGTGAGGAAAGGTGAAGAGAATGTTCTCCATCTGGGGTTGTCAACAGTTAAAGGATACTATGATCATTATCTTCTAGTGGATTCACTCACTGTGTTCATAAATTCTGTGCCAGCAAGACATCTATTGAGAAGACCAGTGATAGACTGCTGGTGTGTAAATCCTTAGGTATCTATGACCAGCTAAGGTATGAAACTTCCTGTTTGCCTCTGAGAGCCACAGAACACCTTGTAACCAATTCAAAGTAAGCTCAACTAGTTGCACCACTGCAAAAAGATTCCCATTTAAGAATTAGAAGAGGTTAGAAATTTATTCTGTGAATGCAGGTAGCATGTCTACACCATGGTGCAGACACTCACAACGGTCAGTAGCAGAACTGGAAGGAGGTAGGCGTGCCCTTGTGACGCTGGCAAAAATACACTTAGGCACTTCTGCACTGCTTTCCACTGCACAGCATGTGTCCTCTAGCTCCAAGGTTCACGCTTAATACTTACTGTGTTCTCATGTATATATAATACTCATCTATCTACTTGCGTGAGAGAAGGGGGTAAACATGACTTAAGTGAGTTGGTTTCACCATGATACATAAATGCAGAGTGTGACACCATAAGCATGACATGAACAGGGATATTTATTACTGTACCAAATAACTGCAGGGCTTATGCTGTGACTCTGCAGGCACATTCAGTCTGTCTATATCACTATAAACATAATGTGCACAGGAAAACTATACTCCTCCTAACATTTCATACAGCCTTATCTTATCAGTTAATAAAAAAAAAAGTACTTCTTGGTAAACTTGGCATTGAACCTGAAATTATTAGAAGTAAGCCTGTCTTATGGCTTGAAATGGTAACTTGCAAGGCAACCCACCATGTCCTTGACAGTTTGCCATTGCAAACGTGGCTCTGCCATTATGACTGTTTTTGATCACAAACCAACAGAATTAGCTGGTTGCTCCACAGCAGAGAAGACTGAGGGTTAATTATAGCCTGGCAGCTTTTTTTTTTTTCCTAGGGAAAGTTGACACTGTACTACTTGCTGGTCATGTGGAGTCAAAAACGGGCTAAATATACTGCACTAACCCATGTGACGTAGCTGCAGGGATTCTTCACATAAATGCAGCTGATAGGTCTACCTGGAGTTGACAAAAGAAGGCCTATATCTGAGGAAGCGTGTGCTGCAGTCTTATCCATAATGTTCATTGAGGTTTACTGATCCTCATCAGCTCACTAGCTCTGTAAATACAGCAGTTGACTCACCTGTCCTCTAAAACACATGAATTCCCAGGTGGATGCAGCAATACTACCAAACCTAGACAGTTGATACAATCTGCCATACAATTATATCAAAATTCTTTTTGCAAAGCATATGAAAAAAACCCACTCTGTGCTACTTACTATAGCGACACTGCAAACAATCATGCATTATAGAATATTTTGGGGGATCTACTCTTCTAAAACCAGTACATCTTCTAGGTTAAGTCCCAGTGCCCATACATCCTACTTCAGTTCAGAAGTAGTAAAGGATACACAGGCTAAACTTTTAATTGGATAGTGCTAAAAAAATGAAGTAGCTTGACTCCTGTAGGAAGAGATCCTGAAAACCAAATGGTATAACTCCAGTAGCTTTTTGGTCAGCCTGTATCCATAATAGAACTCTAATTTTAAGTTGATGTGCTGCTTTGACCCAAAGTTTTTTTCTTAACCTTTCTTAGGGGAGGAGCCAAGACAAAGAGGTGGTTCATAAAAGTATGAATTTCTGATCAGCTAAATAGGCAGATCTACAGGATGTCAGTTTTCTTGATTTCTATTTCAATTTAATAGTTTTTATTTTAGTGTTATATTCTTTGGGTACAAAACACATTTTAGTATTGCTTAAGGAAGTAAAAACCTTTCTCAAATGTTTATGAAATTATAAGCTAGAAAGGTATTTTTAATGTATGTTTATCTGGTACCTCAAGTTCTATCTTAACTTTAGTGTGCATTGAACAGAATCTTCATGCTATATTACACACTTTGAAAGGCTGTTGCTTTATCTACCACGTTTCACAAACAACAAATATTGTGTGCCCGAGGCAAGCGCATGCTTTGTTCCAGAAGGTGCTGTCTGGAGACATGTTACATGCTATGCATGACAAGTTTTGTCAGGGATTTTATAAAAGTAAATACTAAATAATGTCAGCAGCTTTGTTAGGACATGCAAGAACCTCAGTATCCCTCTATGTATTAAATTAATTAGAAAAATTGCTCAGAATTGTATTTCTCTGCTAAAGTGACAGATAATCCTTACTGTATAAGCTATGTAGACTTTACGGTACAGAGAGTGTTGCTTAAAAGAGCTAATTAACTCCTCTGCTCTCTGGAGGGTGTCAGTGTGTTTGTTGTCTGCTCCTTTGAAAGCCTGAGCTTTAAAGAGGATTGCTAGTAAAAGTTAATTTGTTTCATCCCAAGGTGGTTTTCTGCCTGTCTCCCTGGATTCATTAGATCTTTCTTTAAATGTCACTTGTTTGCTGGTTCTACCATAGTTGCTGGGAAAAATGTTCTTTTCTTAATCTCCTATTATTTGACAAGAATTTGTACTTTATCTATTCCTTTCCTCCAAAATGGCAGTGGACATTTTCATTGAAACCCAGATAATGCTTTCCACTTCCTGTTTAAACACATGTAACTTTATGCTTTAAACAATTAAGCATAAGAAGTCATCCAAAGACATAAGTTGAACTGCTTGAATTTCAGGAAGAAGTAAGAACAGACTCTTTCATTCTCCCAGGAGTCAGCCCTAAGCAGGGCTTAGAAATCATGCTGGCAAAGCAAATCTGTGGCTCTATCCAGAAGGCACAAATTCGCCAGTTTCCAGAGTAATTTTGTTTACTGCACTAAAGCCTTATTTACTAAAACTTGCAGCTCTGTCTTGGGCAGGGAAAAAAAAAAAAAACAAACCCAACCCAGTATACTGTTGTAAGCATAGTCACTAATCACAACTGAAGAAACACGCATGTGTTGGTTAAAGTAATAAATACACTATTCTACATTCATTTTTCCTCCAGGAAACACAGTTCAGTGGAATACTGGAATACTCCACTTCCTCCTTGGTTTCTCACATTGCCTTGGTCTGACAGAGCCACCTATACCAAGATAATACTTAGTTATCTGACACTTCAGACTGTGTGTGGCCTGACTGCAGATCAGTACCTTGGGCAAAAGGTACAGATAGTCTGGAGAAGTAAAGGGGAAGCTAACAGCTGTTTACAGCAACAGTTTCCTTTGTTTAAAGGCTAGGAAAAAGAAAGGCTTTATTTACCAGTACTCTTTTGCCTACCTTGTTCAGTAGAGGTGCTGTCAAGGGGCATAAACACTTTTAATTTGACCACAGTAAGTAAAGCAGATTGAGAAAATTGCAGAAGGAATGTTCTAAACTAACACAAATACTAAAATGAAAGTCATGTAGTATAAAATTTGTGATGGTACAACTAGGTAGACATCCAAAATATTAACCATTACCTTTATGGCTCTGGCTGCTAACTGAAAAGTAACTAAATATACAGGATAAGTGATATTGTTTTTAATAGGCACTCTGATAATTTATAAATAGTTACTTATGTCAACATATGTAGTAGTTGTGAATGAAACTGGGTATTTAAAGTTAGTGCTATTAAAAGAAAACTGAAAGTCACTTCCTGGTTGAGTGAACTGTAACTTCTTGGTTTAGTCCAGTCAGTAGTTATGTCTGTCTTCTTCTCTGACACAGACAGTTTTATCTCTGACCTGGAATACCAGCCATCAGGTTCAACAGAGAAATGGACTCAACATTCAGCACTCATGTCCAACTCCTATGTGGAAAATCTAGAGGGTGAGTCTGCTTACTGAAATGCTTCAATGTTTGAAATTGGAGCACGAAGGAAAGGGGAAAGTGTTTTAATAGTCTTAAGATCTACAAGTGAAAAGTGCTATGTAATACTTAAGTATTGCTATAATTGGACACCTGTGTATTCTGAAATAGTTGGAAATTCAGAAGTTGTGAACCAGGTGTACACTCATTCAGTAAAAACCTCCACTTAAAATATATATAGCTGCCACAGAACTTCCTGAGTGCTGTAGGATCTAGTAAAACAACAGAGGAGGATATGAAAATCTTAAGCCAAGTATGGGCAAGATTGTAGAGTGGCCAGATTAGTTAACTATAAGAAATATAGAATGTTTCTCCTTTTTTAAAAGATGAAGCAATGTCAATTTAAATAGGTGGAACACAGTGGCATGCACTACTGATCTAAGTGTTAGGAATACAGATTCATAAATAGATTTCTAGTTGAATGTGCACTATAATTGGGAAAGATGGTCTGGATTTATTTTAAGGTGCTTTCAGCTTATTTCACATATAAACAAGATAATTATGCACTGTGGCTTTTAAATAGTAACAATATTAGAAATTGACACATGGTATATTGGTCATGTTTGTGTTTTTTCATAAGTGTTTTTAACTTTATTACAAACATGCCTAAAATGCCAAAGAACTATACTGTTGTCCCCCCCAATATACACACACACATACATATATATGAACACATATAACACATTTTACTTGCCCCATAGGTATTTGAAGGGGAATAGCTGTAAGTGTTCAGTAGATGTGGGATTGTTAACAGTAAAGTAACCAAGCTCCATGTGTAGCCTTAATAAAACTCTCACACATTTAGTGTGTAGACTGATCTTAAGTTTGCCCATGAAAGGAAAATAAATCATGAAATTGGTCTTTTACCATATTTCAAAAAACTTAGTTCTGCTTTTCTTACATATCAAAATGTTATTAGTAAGTTAAGTAGCTACTATTCAGAATGGCAAAACTAGGGAAAGGACTTTCTACACCAAGTTGACATTTCTGTATCTTGAAACAGCAAATCAATTCATAAAATACCAGTTATGGCTTAGATTATTTCTGTGTTCTAGACTATGTGCTGTGGAATTCACAATCTGGTAGGTACAGAATAAGTGTTGAAGAGCAGGAGATCTTGAAAAATGAAAATTGAGTTTAATAATAAAATAACCCCCGATTACCAGTATCCTAATTAAAGAGCGACGCACAGGTTTGCAAGCCTTAGAATTATGAAACATATGCTGACAGGTCCCTTTTAAAAGGGCACATAAACAGCAAACCAGACCCAGAGAGAAATATGCTTACACACAAATGCTAGCATCTGAGAAATGCAATTGAGAAACATGGCATTTTTTAAAAATAAAATAATGGCTATTTTAGGTATTTGCTGTAAGAAAGATAGTCAGTGTAGTACTAATGCAAGAGATACGTTTACACAGGCAAGTAAGTAGAATGGTTCTGTACCTTGAAGAATGCTTAGTGTCAAACCAGACAAGCTAACTATATCAGCTAGTAGTACAGAATGCTTACAGTTTTAACTTTCAGGCTTAAATTAGGAAGAGTATAGCTTCTAAATTATACTGCTGAACAGGAGAGCAACCATAACTATAGTGTGCTGCAGATCAGACAATCTACAAAGGCAGGAAATACACTAATGGAATACTTGAGTCATCCTTTATAGAATGGGTAAGCGTGATGACTGCTTCATGGAGCACTAAGTCATGGGAAGAACCCACAAGGGGAAACATCTCTTTATTTGGCCCAAAGGAGCATACAGGAACTGCTTAAAAAAAAAAAATTTTTAAAAATCTATCTTTGTTTTGTAGCAGTTTCAGCATTACAGGCTGTGACAAAATTCAAAAGGGGAACTGTAGGAAAACAATAAAACTTACTTAAGAAAAAATAGGTGGTCAAAAGGGTAATATAGTTGCAAGCAGTCTGCAAACTATTTATGAAAGTTCAGATTAAGTGTACAACTACTGTGCAGTGAGAGAGACTACAAGCTGCTTCCAAATGCAGAAAACAGAAAAGAACATGAAAATTATTAGGCTAAATGTGAAGCCTGGCCAATACGTGACAAATCAGGAACTCAGTTAAAATTAGATAAATTAACTTTGAAAATTTTTTGTATTGATGTTCATAAGTTGAGGAACTAGAGATTCTCATGCCGAAGTCCTTTGAAAAAGGGACACGTTGCAGGACCTGTCTCGAGTTGAAGTGTCAGTAAAAAGGTTTCAGAACAGATGAACAGACAGTGACAATTCACCTCAACTAGATGACATGACAGACAACAGCTCTGGAAGAGTAAGCAACAGTTGAATTATTAACTGTAATGTATAACCTTTTGCTTAAATCTGATTCAGTGCCAGCAGACTGGAAGTTGGTAAATGTGACATGGCTGCTGCTCAGTTCTTCAGAGTAGTGAAAAACAAAAACTGTCTAGAAACCTCTACAGGAAGACTTTGTGATTAAAGAAAATCAGTTAAAGGAGTGGAAATTAGGGTAAAGGAAGGAAAAAAACCTGCCCCTAATTCCATACATACAGTGACAAGCTCTCCAAACTATTCTCGTTTAAAGCTGTCTTGAATTTGAAATGGACAATTCTATGAAAGCTTGCTCAGTAGCGTTAAAAGTAATCTTAAAAGGGTGAATAAATGCTAGGAATATTTAGGAAACCAGCAGAGAATGAACAATACTATATAGATCTGTTATGTGCCCACATCTTGTCCCAGGTGTCACAAAAGAATTAGATGCATACATGTTGTTTTGTGGGGTGATTTGGTTAAGGACAACTAGCATGACTAAAGACTTGGAACAGAAGTTATGCTGAATCAGCTAGGACTCGCCAGCCAGAAAAATGAATGAGAATATGCTAAGTATAATAAAATGAATGGATGGCACAGAAAAGGTAATGGAAAATACTTCTTGGGAGAGAAAATAACAAAAGTGTCCAGCAAGTAATCATGCAGCAAGTTCAACACATATAAAAAGCATTGCTACAGCTATACATAGTTAAGTTTTGGAACTTACTGTCTCAGAATGTTGCGGATGACAGAATTTTGCACAGATCTTAAAGACGCTGGGGAAAAAAATCCACATGGGACCATTCAGCACAGAAGACACTGTCTCTGGCTCAGGAATTCCCTAGGACAAACACATTTTGGAGGCTGGTGGAACATCCTGGCGAAGCATCATGATGTATTTTCCCTAGGTCTCTACTATTGCCCATTACATACCTAATGGTTTGTAATCTGAACTGGTTTGCTTGTAGTTCTCCATGGAGGTTTTCAAGCAGTGTTTTTGACCTACAAAAACCTAAAATGCTTGGTAACTGCCTGTCAGAGAGATTCTTTTGTCCTGTAGAAAGTAGAGATGCTGATTATAGATCACCAGCTTCCTGCAAGGGAAAAGAGGTCACTTGCACTATTCCCAGAAACACCTTTAGGTTCAGGAATTGCTTACATTTTCCTTTGTGCTCCAGTACAAAATACTTGTCTCCTAGCATTCACAGAGATAGGGGGAATTAAGTACAGAGCAGTTTTGAAACATGCTAGTATTTGGTTGTCATTTGATTTTAAAAGATAATACCTTTACTTTTGATGTTAGAACTTCAAACACCTATCTTGGAGATCATGCTACGTCTAAATGTGTTTTTCATCTAATATAAAATATTCAGTAAGGTGGTACAGGTATACAAGTTGACTGACTAATTATGGATCGGTCTTACACTGAGAGAATAAAAATAAAGGTGACATTGTAGAATTGATTAAACAAACCAGTGGGAAAAAAGCATAGATCTTAAGAACATATCAAAGCACCAGTTCCTCTTTTAAGAACTTGTTACTCTAAATTTGTAGGGTTTTTTTATTTATTTATCCAAAACACTCAGCAACTTACTATTAAAAGCATCAGCTTCCATGATGTTGACATGCTTCATAACAAGAACTTTGTTCTGTTCAAACCGGCTAACATGGATAACTTTTTGTAGGTGAGAATTTCTCCTGAGAGGTTGGTCAGTACTGCTCACAGGATGCATCTCTATTGGAACAGCTGATAAGATTACTACCCCTGGCTGTATGTGTCACTCACCACACAAATGGCTGAGCTGTTCAACCTAATTTTAGTTTATCTTAAAACTCTGGATTGCAAATTGCAACAGTTTTAAGAGATCTTTATGAACAGTCTGGCTGTTCATGCAGCAAACAGCTGGAGAAATAACTTTATCAGCTGTCCCAGTGTAAGTCTTCAGTGACCAAGAGGCAAAGCCCTCAGCCTAAAAAGATGGGGGGGGCAGGCAGGAAGAGGCCTCCAAGGAGCTGTGGCCCACTTTTCTGTCAATCTCGGTGGCTCAGCTGTCTTTCATGTGTGCAGTCAGTAGGGACTTACTTAAAAAAACAAACAGAACACTATGTGAAATCAAAACAGTGGGAACAATCCAGTAAAACAGAATAAGTGGTTGCTCTTATTTTACAAGCTTGACAGCAGATCTGAAAGTCAGAGCTAGTTATCTTCTACTCTGGTCCACTGGTATTGACAATAGTATGCTGCTTAATTTTTTTTTTTTTTTTTTTGAAAGGTTACAGGGGCTTGAGCCTCCAGATGACTTTCAGTGCTTTTTCAGTGTAGCATGTTCATGCTTTTTTGATGCAGCACAGAGGGGGAAGAACAAAACAAAAACCACAAAAAATTTTGCAGTACAATACTACAGTATTGCCAGTATTGACAGGTCCAATCTAATCTGTCTGTAGCAGAAGGTTGGCTCCCCACCATGTTAAATTTTGTTCTGCACAATCTATTTTTAACTCTTAGTATAAATTTACCAGCCAGCTTATACTATGTATAAATATCAAGGAAGAAAAAGGTGAAACTATTGCAAATAAAGTAAGAGCTGAAATTCTGAAATCTGGGATAACTGCCAAAGAGATCAATTAAATAGACATAGAAAAGTTGTTAAAATAACTTAATTTTGCAGCCAAATTTAAAAAAAAAAAAAAAGCAAAGCTGTATTGCATTTTGATCCATGCCATATTTGACAAACAAGTTCTCAAAATGCAGTTATCAATTTTGTAGTGAAAGAATCTGACACATTTCTATACAGTGTAGTATGTGCCACCCCTCCCTCTTTTGATCTGATCCAGTCATTATTTCAAGATTAGCAACCTGGATTTGTTAGCATGTAAAACATTTGATAACACTTTTGATGTTATCCACTCAATTGACACTGATCATCCAAAACAATTTTAGGTGATCAGTGGGTACTAAATGAGTACTAAATATTAGCTAGACCTTTGTAATTATTTAGTATGTAAAATATTTCTGGTTCCTCATCTACTGACAGCAGAGGCCCAGGGTATGGGATTAGCAGTCAGAACACCTGGCACCAAACATACTAAACAGGCAGTGATTTAACTGGGGGGGGGGGCAGGGAAGAGGGTAGTAGACTGAAAGAGTCAAGGTCCTACTCACATAACTGTTCACCTCCATCTTAAGTCTCATGATCTTGCCTCTTTGAAGAGAGCCAACAGAAGTACAAACGAGACAACACAAATGAACCTGGCAGACAGACCACAGAGAACCTTAACAACATACTTGAGATCTGTATTAATGACTCCTGAGCAAGCTCTGCAGCCTTCCCCTAGAAACTTGTGCTGAAGAAAGAAAGGAAATTTTATAAAAAAATAAGTGCATATATTAAAAAAAGCCATGCATCTTGGTTTTCCAGTATTTAGTTGGTAACTGGGTGGCTTTTAAGGTTAAACAAAAGGGCATATGAAAACTTCCTAGCTATATTTCTAGGACAGCATAGCCCATGCACCCCATAGTCAAAAACAGGAAAGAAGGGATAAAGTGTTCTCCTGGAAGTATAGAAAAGAAGTTGTCTTTTGTTCATAAAGCATCATCAGTATAGCCTGAGCTCTGTCCTTTCTCAGGACTGTTGAAATTGACTTCCTCTCCCAATTTGTCCCCTGAGAACTTGGATTTTGCTAGACAACATTATAGAAAACCTGTGTTTATGCTGATGAATTAAGTTTTCAGTTTTAATCACAGACCACTAAAGGTTCTGTGATTGACCCTGTGTGGAAGAAGGTAACGTGTCATGCACTCAAATACTAACCTTTAGATTTCTATTTTAGTCTTTAAACTAATATGATTTTCTCCATCACAAATTAATACAAAAAGGAAAACGTCATATGATTTCACCTTCAGTCTTGTGCATTTCTATGCAGGGTTTTAGCTCTTCTTACTGACTACATGATTTACATTTTAAACTTCTTGAATTTATACCACTCCACTGTCAGAAAGACAAGTTAATGATAATGCTGGTAAACACAGGATGTCCTTCAAATAAAGCCAAATGCTTCCCAATTTAGATACATACAGGCATCTCATTATTTGCTGCCATGAAGCCGAGTTGTACATCTCTTCAGTGAGCTGTTCCAAAGGACTTTCAGGCTGCCTAATTTTGGTAAATATTCAATATGGCTTCTTTACAATGCTGTTTTTGGGCTTGAAAAGAGCAGCCTTCTCTAGAAAAGCTGCTTTCCTGGTTTAAATGCCCATTCCTCCATCTGCTAGCCTGCATGCTAGATTGGTACTCCCCACTGTCCCTATTTATCCCTCGCACCGTTCACAAATGCATTGGGCACAGCCAGTCCGGCAGCAGGCCCATGCCTGCTCAAATAGCCTGTTACTGCAGTACTCTCGATACCGCGCTGCCCCGTTGTCTCAAACCTGGCAGCCAGACCATTGCACTGGAAAAGGTTAGAGCACTTCGATCGTAGCTGCTGGCTTCTGCAGGCTGTGCTTTCTTTGAAGCATTTTTACCATCACCTGTACATAATCTAAATCTGCGTACAGTCTTCCGGAGTCTGCAGGCTTCCCCCATCCATTTGTTGCTCACAGATTTCCAGACAGCTGAAATGAGCACTCTTGGAAAGTATAGAATAGGAAGATGTGTTAGTCAAGAGGCTACAGTCTGTGAAAAAACACCTTTGCCAGACACAATAGAAAAAGGATTCTGGCCTTTTATTTAGGCCTGCATGGCACTCTGACAAAACGCCAATTTAGATACTTCTTATTACAAAAAAACAGAAAAACAACCACCCGAAAAAACACACTTGAATACTGGTTGGGTTTAAAAATTAGGAATCCTAACAAAATCACTGTGGCAAGTGGAACTACTCCACTAGAATTTTCTGTTGGGAAGAAGACAAGGTACTGCATTTCCCTTAGAAATGGTAGATGTTTCTAATGTAAATCAATATAAACCAGATAAATCTGTATTGGCCACATGCTAAAAATGTTGCCAAAAAAAGTTCCCCAACAGCAAAATGAGAAGTATGACAGAGCTATTGCACTGAGCTATAAAAGAGCTTCTTGTAAACAAATCAATGATTATTTAAAAAAAAAAAAAACAACACACCACACGAACTAAGCTGTAACTTTAATTTAATACTCTACATAATGAATTATGCAGAACTTGGCAAATAGAACACCACATGACCAGCTATTGTATTCGAAGTGTAATGTGATTTAAGGAAAATTTAACACCACATGGCTACATGCTGTTCAGTTAAACACCTTTGCCTGTGGGAACTACAAAACATTGCAACAGCATGGACCAGTTTGTTCTGATATTACCAGTACAGATAAATATCATCTATCAAAACTTAAAGGCTGCAATAACATGTATTTTTAACATGCTGTCCTTGCATTCATGCCAGAGCATACCATTGCCATTGATTGACTTTTAGAAAACAAATACCTCCTCCATTGTTACATACAGATATATGACATAAGGTGATTTTAAAGCTTTCCTAAGTAAACTAAAAGAATATGGACAAAACTTGTTTTCAGAGTTGGATTTTATGCACGTTGTACATACTTCAGAGCATTCACAATATTACTGCATTTTCTTTCAGACCCACTTATGCTGCTGCTGCAGCAAAAGGCAATGCTCAGACTGTGGAACACTCTGTAAAGAGCAATGTACACTACCCATAGATTGATTTTGTTATGCTTCTACCAGACAAGAATGGTTAGTAGGAAGCTAGATCCTGCTATGGAAAATTAAGGAAGCATTAAGAAGGGTGGTGAAGTGTATCAATGTTGTTCTGTAAAGTTACCCAATGGAAAACAAAAGAGCAAAAGAGCCTAGCTTCCAAATCTGTTAAGATTTTCCATAGAAGCAGCTTACTAGCAAAACAAAAAGTTCTTATTTTTACTAGGAATGGCCCTTACTCAACAAAAGGATCCCATTAAATGCCTGTTTATAGAAGGTCCAAACAAACTCATGTCAGAGGCTTTTCTGTTAGTATAATTCAGCATATTCAAAGTCTTGCTGACTAAGAGATACTATATACCTACTGCCACTCCATCATGGAAAACAACGTGATTGACTGCCTCTTCTAACTCTTAAATAATGATTTATATTTTGGTTATCATCTAATATTTATCTAAACTTTGTCGTTACTCTTTAATGTGATATTTTTCATCTCCACTTAAAATATTATTCAGTTTTCTTAGTTAAACTTACCATTGCCCATTTTCTAAAATGGACATTTATATCACTTCATTTACTCTTATGCATTAAAACAATTATTTTTGTCATCTTCCAAACTCAATTGTACTGCAATCAATTATCTAGGCTTTAGAGTAACACTCCAAAATTGTCATTTGTTGATAACTTAAGTGCTACTTTGTCATATTCATGGTGGTGTCCCTCACTTGTAAACAGTAATAGTTGACTAATCTTTGCTGAATTTGACACACACACAGACTTAGAAACTGACATGACCTGCATGTTAGTGAAGAATTAACTATAGAAAAGTTGACTGATAACTAAGCAAGATTTTATTACTGTACTTTCAGAAATGCAAGTATTCAGAAAACTGGCCAATTAAATAGATATATAATATTAAAAAGAATATTCTATTAACCCAAATCCAAGTTCTGAGGAAGTTCTGTAAGTAGCTTGAAAGAACCAGGAGTTACTAGAGTTATTTGTGCCTGTAACACTTTTGAACAGAAGAGAGTTCTGTGGGGAAATTTGTACTAAACTGACCTATACTGTACCTTTCAGTTACCTGGTTGTCATGAACATGTATGTGCTTGTTTTATTCAAGTGTTTTAGGGATTCTCCAACATGGATTATGGTAAGTACAAAGTGTAATACTAAGAGAAACTAGGACTTTTCCCCTCCCCCATTGCTCAACTGTTACTGAAGTTAAGTTCCTCATTCATCCTCTGTTACTTAACTGCATCAAGGCTTAGCACTGAGAAGGGATACACTGATGAGTTCTGCCTTTTGGAAAGCATAAAAACAGTCACTTTTTAATTTTTTTTTTTTTTTTTTTTTTTTTTTTTTTTTTAGTGAATGAGATCATAGGAAGAGATATGTCACAGATCTCAGTGTCACATGGAACAACAATGGCCAACCAGTCTGCACGTACCTGTCCTGGATCTCTGGAGACAAGAATATCTGATGGAATCCAGTAACGGATAAGCTTACAGCTAAACATCCATGAAAATATAACAGTTTCTCTGAATATTTCTTCGTCCTCTTCCTCTTTAGACTTACTGTGCTTCCAACTCTGTGGCCTTTATGAACTGGAACAGTGGATCCTTGCAAAGCCCTTTTAGTGGGTTACATTTCTGATGTAGAGACAGAGCATTTTAATTATAGTTCCTCAGATACTGTAAAGAGACTTCTTAAAACGGACACATAGAATCTACACCAGATATTTTAACCGTTTTAAAGTTACAAACAAGCTTTGCTTTTTGCATTTAAATAGAATACTTTTATATTGTATGTGCTTCAGATGTGTGGAGATGTTAGTTTGCTCTTATAATATTCACAGTACTGAATGTGGAAAAAGATTTAATACACATCTTCAGTGTGCTGCTTTCCCTTAGAGATAGTATAGTTTGTAGCGGATGATTTGTAACACCTTTTGGTCATTTTGGAAAGCCTTTAAAGCTTCTATTGTTTAAATTTTTTTTAATACAATCTTCCAGTGGCAAATCATACCTGTCATCTGAAGCCAATGCCACGGAAGCCATTGTGTATACAAATACTGTAGTGTTTTCTTTCTTAGATTCATAGGAAGCAAAGCCAAATGTAGATCTGCACTTGTTTATAAACTGAAAACGTTACTTGATAGGCTGCAAAAAGACCATTCCATCATGAAAGTGTTGGGATAGAAATAACATTCCAAAATTTAACTTTTATAACTTTGTGGATAATCTTCCTGTTCTTTATTAGCACAGGCTCCTTCTTGAAATCGCTTTTTCTTAGAAAGTTACATTTGTAATCAAATTTGAGCAGCAGGATTTTAAAAAACAGCAACATCAAAGCCACGTTAGATACAGGAAAAATTTTAATATTTGCTGAGGATCTAAGTGTTCCTGTTGTCCCTGCAGAATATGGTTTTGAAATCACCAATTCAGTGGCATTCAAGTTTTCCATGCAATAAATCATTTGATCACATCTGTATCTTTTATATGCTGTATGCCTGACCATGCCACTTGGAAGCCCTAAGGAGATGACAATTACAGTTCCTTAAATTTAAGCTGTTTATAAACATCAGTTTGCTGAAAAGTCATTTACTGTGAATTAGTGATTAGGTAGTATAATTTGCCCATGTTTAATTGTAAATGTGTGAAGTAGAAGCTACCAAAGAAACACACAAGATTCATAGCAGCAGTAAACTGTGCTGTGCTCAAAGGATGCATTTCCCTTACCCGCATAATCCGATCGATACCTTTGAAACAATCTGTTTACATAGTTATTAAAAAATCTCAGGCCTCTATGATTAGAAACCTAGGAGAGGATCTGAAACTGCCTGCTTAGGCCACACACATTTTCCTCCCCCAGAAGACACTGTCGTTTACAAACCTTTCTGATATAGAACATACAGGGTACAACAATCACAGCAAAGATCGATCAGAAATACACTGAACCTCAAACCAAGACGCTAGTTTTAGTTCCTCATTTGGGTGAGTGATGATGCTCTAATGAAAATTAAGAGCAAATACACACAAAAATTTTGAAATATAGAAAGTGTATTTGCACTGAAACTAGTTCAGACAATTGTGGACTTTTTAGTGGTTTAGCACATACAGAACACATGCCTCTCTCTGTAGAAAACTACTATAGACTCTTAAAATTAAGTAAAACAGTCTTAAAGTGGATACCATTACTGAATTATAATACCTGTAAGAGTAAACACAGATTCTACTGATGTTGCATTTTGGCAGACAGTCATGGGGAAAACTTTCCATTGAGCCTTTTGCAGGCAAAACATTACACCTAAATTCAAGTCAGCGCCCAAGCAATATCACTAAAGTAGCTATAATCACATCTTTGTGATAGCTGAATCATGAACTTTTAAAACGACCATACATTAAGCAGGTGAAATTATAACTCTTTATCATGTACTTCCTTTTCAGAGTGCAGCCTAAGGCTACTATCTTGATATTTTGTAGTTATTTCAAACAACTTAATGCAAAGCCACTACGTGCATGCTGGGAATCTTAAGCATCCTTTCTGTGAATGTGTTGTTCAATGGTGCAAATCTTTAAATTTGCAGAAAAAAAATTGGCAGGGCTGTAATCTGAAAAGTGTGATATTGTAATTGTCCCTCAGCGGTGGTGCTTTACTCTGTCCTCTACTCATTTACATTAAAGATACTAGAAAAGGATTCACATGCTCAGAAATACATCTACTTATGTTTTTAACACCTTAAAAAAAAAAAAAAAGAAACCACACAACACTGTAAACTACGTAATTGTCTTCAGACTGTGTGCTGGTGGCAAGGCATGTTCCAGTTTTCATTCATGTATTGGGTCTTTTGCATTAAACCATTGTTTGTAGGACAATTCTAACTTAAAAGCTTTTCATACTGTATGGGATTTATGCTCCTTTATCCTACTGGTACAGACTCTCCTTGCAAGTTCTCCAAGTAGCTGGAATTCACACTGTACCTAAAATATAGGAGCCCAAACAATCCGGAGTTGCTATGCACTAAATTTCCTGATGCCTTTAAATACCTTGATGCCTGTAGACCTAGAGATGCTTTCCTATTTAAAAATCAAATTTAAAAAAAAATATATATAGCTTTGGATTCTAAAGCAGTTTTGTATTTGCCTTGTAAAAGCTTCAATACAAGGGTCTTAATTTTATTTTAGCTTGTGTGATAACGTAGGTAAAGACTGTTAATCTTGTATAATTTTAAGTGATATAAAAAGCACACAATCTCTATTGGACTATGCAAATTTAATTAAACAAAAGAACCCGGCAACTGTTGATATTTTGTTGGCATCCACTTCCTTGCCCTTAATTCCTTTCTTCTCCCCGAGTACTTTTCCAAAACTTTTTAATAACCGAGATTATCCTGAAGGCAAGCCTTAATGATGAGGTAGCTTTTCTATAAGGAGGGTCAAAGATCAATGTTAAAAACAAAACATTAAGGAGTAGTATATTAATCTGGGGGGGTGGGGGGTGGGGTGGGGGGTGGTGATTTCTGAAATTACCATGAACTAGCAATCTGAATTTCTGTAGTAAAACTTCTATGTTATCAGGGGAACTGCCATCCTTTTTAAACCAAAGAATGAAAATAACATGACAGTTTTGTTCTGATACAAACAAAGCTTTGAAATTCTATTTTTGATACTCATAATGGATGTCATTCCTTGAGGTTTGGAAATCGTTCAAATTGAAGTTTTATATTTAAAAATGTGGGACAATAAAGATTAAGTTCTAGATGTTTACAGAGCCTTGTATTGTAATTTCATGTACATTTTGTATTTTAAACATTTTTGTAAGTTATGATTGCAGTGCTACTTGCAAAAATAAAGGGAAAAACTTGCATTTAGGCTCTTAAATCATAGTGTTCAAATAAATAAAAAGAATGCAAATGCATTGTCATTTATTTAAAATGCAGACCCAAATGCAGAGTGGGAAGAAACTCCTTATTTGCGATGCAGTGGTAAACGACCATGCTCAGTTGTGAAATATGAAATGAGGGACATTTAATATTCCCCCTAGAAGAGTGGTGATTTTGAAGCAATATGGTAAGAGTTTGGGGCTCAACTGAAAGCCAGCGACAATGAGCCTAAAACATACATAAAGAATCATCAGCAGTGCTTACAGAGTATCAGTTTGCACAGTAGCTAGTGATTTCCTATTTGTAGGTATCATTGTGTCAATTAGATGATCACAAGATTATTTTGAGAAATCATTCCAGAAATTATTATTCAGGGAACACATCATAAACAGTAATTTCCATTCCTAAAAGGATATTATCATAGGCAAGATGCAGTTTCAGAAATAGATGTAAAATTCCTACAAAGTCTAAATTATTTGCCAAATCTTGGCTGATCAAGGAGTACTGAGGGAAGTGCCTTTGGGAATGGTACAGTAGATTCAGGCCTTAAAATCTATATCTCCTCTCAGGGTTATTAGTGCTACTGAAAAGATATTTATCTCCCTTACAGTTTTGTTACAGGGTCTTTACTTATCTGTGGAATCCCTAGGCATATTAAGGTACACAAGTGTTCCAAATTCAACGTTGAAGCAAAAGCTCTGGCCTTTGGTTAGCAATGCACACCTGCCCGAGAGAGAACAGGAGCAGCGATTGCACAATGATCTCGTACTCACGTTGCACAGGGGGAACATGGACCAGCTTAGGGTTAGCCTCTTATTTAGAGTGCATGTCCTGACCCATTACCTTCACCAATGTTTTTTATCTATAAATATAGCAGAAGGGGGTAGCTACAGTGCCAGTAACTGAGTGCAAAGTAATTATATCTGAGTTTCACTAAAAATAGCACAAGTAGTTTGAAAGCTGTTCCACATGTTTTCTCGTATGATTATCCAGTATATAATTAGCATATACCAACGCTAGTAATAATCCATGGGTTGACTGCGTATACTTTGCTGTCAATTCAAGTCTTCTTTCAGATGCAAATGGGCTGAAGGCTGATTCACTAAGATTGATAGGATAAAAGAGATGATAGGATATGCATTCATGCCAGGACGTTTAAAGCTGAGCACGGCTAACCCTGCACACTCACGCCGACACACATTATCTGCTGTATTGCAGAGACGAGTCTTTATTCCAGGCATTGTGAAAACATAACTTCTACCTTGCAAAACACTGTTTTGTAATGTCAGGTAGTTGGAGAGAAGGAGTGTCTTGTTACAGTCAGTTCCTTTAGAAGAGTAATCAGTAGTTTCTGTTCATTTAGGACCCAAACCCAAAGGAAGTACCGGCAGGCATGAAGGCCTTTTAATTTTGTCATTGTAGCTAGTATTTCTTTGAGATACTCCACAGCATTACTTGTGCCATCTGCTTCCGTCTGCTTGTTTCTGGACTTCTATCCCTCTCCCTGCCATCTCTCTCAGCCTAACTCAAAATACCACTGTATGCTTTGAATCTAATGCTTACTCCACTGTAGTGAATCAGGAGAGGATTGAGATCTTTTCCAAATGGTCCCCCCATCTTTTTTTTTTTTTCCCCTTGGCTTTAATTAACTTACAAGAATAATATTCAGGAACTAGTGACTGCTGTAGTGATTGAAGTAATAAGGTATGTGAAAGGCCATTAAGAGCATACTCAGTCCAACTCAGAAAAGAAAAAGGCTCTCTAATATATATTTAAATTCATTGATAGTTTTGCATACAGACTTCTCTGGCAACGGATGTTAACAGTGAACTTTATTCTGCCTACTAAAAAGGATAAGATTTAACACACAGAAAGCACTGTCATTTGCTGAGATTCTCTAAGAAATTAATTATTTTACCTTTGTTACCAGTAACATCTGCTACATGTAAAAGAGAACAGAAGGAAAAAAATTAACCAGACTAAGATAAAGAAGCCCTAAAAATAGGATACTTGCTTTGCAAAGGCTTGTATGCACCATGAATTTTGTTTTTTAGAAAAGATTGATCTGCTGAAGAACTCAAACTATACAAGTTCTCTGAGCTGTTTCTGCAAATTTAGAGTGAAGTTTTTGTTGGTTTATTATTATTATCTTTAAATATTGTCTGGAAACTGAAAAAACAAACAACAACCAAAAAAAACCAAACAAAAACCCAACATACCTCTTCCTTACTGTCATTGTTGTGACATCTGCTGGTAAGAGCTGCAAAAGCGTTTGTAGTCTGTGCTTGCTCCCATTACAAGGGCTCTCCCTCCAAAAAGGAAAAAAAAAAGCATTCTATGATATTTCTCATTTGACACCTTTATTCATAAAAATACCTAGCTGGTGCAATTGACATACATCACAGAGAAATGCATATGGTCGTAGATACAAGAAAACTTCAATAGCTCATGCCTAAATAAGCCAAACGTCAAGCTGCCTGTGCATAGCTCAGCCTGTTTAGCAAGCTGTGCTGCCTTTTGTGTGCACCTAATAATTTAGTCCTGGCCTCTTAATATACTGCAGAAAGAGTTAAACCTTCCATAAAAAAACACTTGGAACACCTCTCATAAACCCAGTCACATATATACAGTGATAATGAAACACAAGCATTTCAGAGAAGAACAATAAAACTGGGTGGGCAAATAAGCAAAGAACAAAAAAATCTTAGAGAGTCACTGTTTGTTTTTTCAGCAAGGTCACGTTTTGGTGCAAGACCATTAATTAACCAACCCAATCTTGTTAGAAGTAGTTCTTGTGACATCTAGAAAATGTGTGTGTGTGTATATATATATCTATATCTATCTATCTTTCTCAAATCAGGGATTTGATGCCCAACGGCCTAAGCCCTTGCAGATTTATTTCAGAAGACGATGTTGCCATTCAACTTTTCTTACAGAAAGATTCACTGTGACAAAGCAAATAAAAAAAGACAAATATATTGATGATAAGCACTTCTGCACGTAGGAGCTCTGTCATCCATAAAGATGAAAGGGAACCAATGAAAGTATAAAAAGTTGGGTCTGGAAGAAATCAAAAAGATGTACAGCACAGAAAATTCCTGAAGGTTGGACAGATTGATTCTCTAGGTAAGAGGGTCTAAAGGGGCTGAAGGGCCTGAAAGTTATACAGGCGAGACAGTCTGAAAGTAATAAAGAGGATTTCTGCTCAGAGAGGTCCTGCCCCTTGCATCAAGTTCAATGCCAACAGATAACTTTCTGATAGTTCATACTGCAAATAACTAACAGTGAGTATTTAAACCCCAGATGCTGTTTGCTGGGTGTTTGCTTTTTGATTTTTTTTCCACCAGCCTTAATAATCAGACTCCACTTTTATTTCTAGTATCAATGCTGTTCCATCTTCCCATGCACTCATTCTCTTTCCTATCCACCTGACCTCCAGTATATGAGAAAAGCTATTGTCAGTCCATTTTCTTCTGTAATTTTTGATTGTGTAATAATTTACAAAGAAAAGCAGTGCACCAAAAAAGGACTCAGACATTGATGAAAATATTGCTTGGGAATGCAGTGTTGGATAATCAGTGGTATCACATGAAATAAGTTGGAGGGAAAAGGGAGCAAGTACTTTTAGGAGTTCTTGTGTCAGTGAAGTGAGGAATGACTAATAACTTGGAAAGGTCCTCTTTTAATAAAAAGCAGAGAAGACAAGGAAGCAGACTGTTGAAAATCCTGATAGTTGGGAAAGCAAACGTTCCTAGAAAACAGGTAGTTTTAAAAAACAATAAGCACCTCTACACCTTAACAACTGTAGCATCTAGTGCCAAACATACAATTCCTATATCAAACAACATACTAGATTTCTGCGAGTAGCAAGAGTAAAGCTAGCATGGCACTTGCTTTAACACTAACATCAGCTTTCAGGATTTATTCTGGTTTTGAGCATTTTTTAGGACAAGGCATGAAAGGTCAGGGTTGCCTTCCTAAATTTAATATAGCTTGGTACAAAACATGAGGTGGATTCTGTCTGCCAAGGTGTCAACAACACTGCAAGAAACATACACAACAGAATAGCCGAGCGTTCTCCGGGTTCTCTCACACGCATCATAAATTTTTCATCACTGCAATAAAAGGATCTGTTTGTAAACATTCCATGAACTCCCTGGTGTATCCACCAGCCAAGTCTTTCTTACAATGTGTTGGAAAAGGACAAGAAAAACTTTTAGAAGTCAGTATGTCACTGTTTTCAAGTAGGAAATTCTGTGAGTATGATGTAAGAACAGATTTTTCCAGTCTGCTGTCATTTGAACAAGTGCCTTCAAAGCTGCTGCACAGCCTGCTCCAAAGCACTGGTTTTCTGTGATTTAATGAATTATGTTTTACTTTTAAGGTCTGGCATTGTAAGAAATGCAGCATAATAAAGGTGCGACCATTTACAAATCAGAAACCATTTCAGTTTACAACAGATGTGCAGATTTACAGTTTTACTGCCATTAATTCAACATGTACACTGTGTGCTTTTTATGCAGTGTCTCCATGCGTACTGGTTGCTCATAAGACATTAATCCTTACAACTGCCTGTTACAACAGTTTCCGTTCAGGTCTGTGCTGTGTGATCGTCTTAAGTTCTTGTAGTAAATGTTTCTGTCTCTAGCTGCAATAATTGGCACACTTAACCGTTTTGCTGATACATGCATTTGCACAATTCCATGTTCCCACCAATTCTTCCCTTACCAGGAATAAAAATTTGCTTATAAAATCTTCAACACAAAGCAAATATGAGAGGTCAAGGATAACTTTATTCAAGTAACAGCAAATACCACCCTGTGACATTTGCCTGGCTGTAGTCACAGTAGCTGGATGAGGAATACAAGTCATCAAGCCAATAGGACAAATAAGGCAATACTGAAACTGAATTAAGTGCTACTATGGGATTATTTTTTCTAAGGATATGAAAAAAAGAAGCTATGCCAAGAATGTCATCATTGCCATCTGACCTCACTACTGACAGAAGTTATAATGGAAAAATTGCACAAACAATGAAGGAAACAAGTAATCCAACACTGGCCAAATACTGGGCTGAATGACATCGTGGTTTGGAGAGACAGAGACAGATATACATTTTGTGGCTGTCACAGAGTTTCACTAAGAGTCTAAAATGCTGATTGTCTGAGCCTAAACCCTTTGGAACTAATCCAGCTGCTAAAATGACACTGGAGACCAATAAGGTTTCCTTAGCTAGAAAGAGGAACACAAAACATACAAAAGAAAAAAAAGAAGAAAAAAATATTTCAGTTACTGAGCAGGTCTGTCTCCAGCTGCAGTCTTCCACTACTAGAAAAGGTTAACCTCAACTCTTACTTCATGGCAGAAAGTGGAAAAATCTCTCCCAAAGTTCTTAGCAATACTTTTCAGATAGCAGTTAAGCTGTATAAAACACCCTTTAGATAAGCAAGAGTTAAACATATCACTGGCTAAGCAGGGCATTTGTTCCTTTTTTCTGTACCATTTTTGCCCTCCCTCCTGGATCCCCCTACAGGGACTGTGCCTTCATTGCTTTGTATCATTTTGCACATGTATTACACTATGCTCAAGATTTTTTCCAACAGCACATGAACTCTTAGCAGTTCAAACATTTGGACTAGCTGAGTAAAATGGAGTTCTACCATTAGTAGCAAAAAAAAAAAAATCCCATTTGGTTGGAAGAATACAGCCTAAATACAGTATAATACTGAGTGACATTAAATAGTTAAACAGTGACTAAGTCTGTCATAAACAAAGTAGCAAAAATGAAAAGGCAATTAAATTCTATCTTTCCACTCGGCTTGTAAGACAGTTTTTAAACTACATGATGTTTCTTTCATCCAAAATACACTCAGGTAGCTTGTGCATCACTGAAGCCCACTTTGCAGACAGTAGAGCTCTGCTGCAGATGGGCCCAAGAAAGCAGAATCAGAACTGGATACCATGTAACATAAAAAATGCTCAGTGGTGATGTTAAAAAAACAAGAAGTCACATTATTGAGTTATGTGGAACTCCCTTGTTTGGAAGTGTTCCTCAAGCTCTCAAATTTGTTTAAAATAAGAAAGCACCTTTAAGTCTTCATTTGGTATTGCTGGCAGTCTACTGAGTCAGACAGATAAAATCAACTCTCAACAGCATACTGACTTTTTTAGGATTACTTTTTTTTTTTAGAAGGGAAACTGCAGCTTGGGGGTGGGGGCAAGGTTGCTACAACATTTAATCAATGTAGAGATCCTATCTTTATGCCTGCTGTTCCAATTCCCTCCCCAAGAGTCAGGGGTAAGAAAAAAGTTCACAAACAATTAGACAGAATTCATCTTTTCACTGAGTTTTCAGGACACTTCTCTGGAGTCTCTTTTGTCTAGCAAGTGAAATGCGAGTGCTCATGAAACATACCTGAATCCAGCTTATACTTTGCGAGCTTCCCAAAGGCACAGATATTCGGCATAAAGTTAACGGCATACCAGCTTTAGCTTTCTATTTGCAACTGAGAGGGAGGTTCAGGATCACATGCAGTTTGAATTATTTCTCCCCATTTGTATATTTTGAGTTGCTTTATTCTCAGTACGACTCCCACAAAATAAACATAAGCAAGCAGAAATCGGAGGTGAAATCTCACATGCAGAAAGGTCACCGTGGAAAACAGCTTTGGCCCCCCTGCACTGAATCAAAGAGCTTATCAGGAGGTTCACAGCTTCTATAGTGTCTCTCGGTACCAAGCTCCAGTGAAGTTACTGCTATTTCTACTTCTAATTAGCTAGGGACTGGACTATCTTATACCTTTTTCTGACCATAAACAGTGATAGAAAATAGCCTTTCCCAGAAGACACTAATCGAATGACAGCTAACCAAGATACAACGTCTCCAACTGAAAGCAAAGTCCCAATTTCTGGTACTGCTGCTAATATGGCAGTCAGATACACTTAATCACAGGGCTGAGGAGAACACAGCAGAAGAGTTCAGTGGAGACTTGCTTTTAGAATGAGAAAATGCTAGGAAGCCTGCAAAGAGGAAAAGGTTAGAAATCTGTTACCCCTGAGTGGTGGGTAGCCTGCGGTCTCTATCAAGAGCCAGTAATAAGCTACATATAACTACAGCATGCTGCTTTCAGTGTACAGACTGAGACAGAACACAGGGCCTCAGTAAAACTGCTCTGCAGCCAGGGGCAGTAGCCATCAAAGGGAGAGAAGAGAACTTAACACCTCACTGAAGCAAAAACTAAGCAGTTTAGTGAAAGAACTAATGCTTAACATGTGGAAACATTTACATACATAAGGAAGGGAAACAGTCTTTATTCTAATTAAGAGGGTGGCCCAATTCTCTCCTAGTCAAGAAAAGAACAGGATGTGGAAGAAGGGGGATAGCAGGAAAGATTAAACTGGTATAAATCCTCTAGAAGACTTGAAAGGGTATAATGGCCGTAAAAGCTAAGGATGCCCCTCCGAAAAGGTGGGAGACACAAAGGCTCAACCCTTAAGTAGCTCTTAGAAGAGAGAAGAGCAAAGCTGTTTACTGCACAAAAAGAGAGCTTTCTCACATAATATAAGTGCAACTAGACTAAACATGGGGTTGTTTGTTTATTTCTACTCCCATGACTTTTATTAACAAAAAAACCCCAAACAACCCAAAAACAAAACAAAAAAACCAACAAAACAAACAAACAAAAAAACCCAAACC
>NW_010972528.1:3630726-3642352 GCF_000737465.1 Haliaeetus leucocephalus | reverse complement strand
CCCCACCAAAACAAACAAACAAAAAACCCCAAACAAAAACCGAAACCCAAAAATGCTTACTCTGAGTTTTATGATTAAACACAGTATTCTCAATCTAAATCACACGTAACTCCCGCTAGTTAAAGGGCTCTGGGTAACAGCAAGGCATTCCTTCTCCTAACACATGGTGAATCTCTAAACTGAGACTTCAGGACACACGACCCAGCTACCCAGTACTTCATCCACTCAATTGAAATAGTTACAGAGTGGGGTCCCAATTCAAAAGGCACGGCCCAGGGAAGCGCTGGAAGCATATGTGCCAGGGAGGCAAAAATAACTAGTAACTGTTGGCCGTACTGGAGGCTCTCAGCTGGGCAAATCAGTTACTGGGTACATACTTGAACCCCAAGGCTCAAGGGGGCAGAACAGCACAGTGTTGAATAAGCTTTGGTAAAATGGACAAAAATGTCTCACAACCTACTAATTTTTCAGTATCACTGTATTACAGACAATTTGTGCTATAGTTTTGGTTTTAACCCACTTTCCATTGTGAGATATTTCAAATAAATGCAAAAAACTCATGTTAGTCACCAAGGAGACAACCTCCACTCAGCTGGAACGCAGCAAGTGTTTAATGTTAATCATAGGAAGTCAAGAAATTAAGAAATATCATAGCTAGCTGAAATACAGTTGAGTTGCAAGTAGGTATGACATAATTATCTGAGTTTGTGCAGGCCACTACGGTAAATGTTTTCTTAAGCAATCATCATTTGAATTCCATCAAGTTATTTTCCACTATGTCCCACAGAGATAACATAAAATCTCTGTTAAGTACTGTGATCCCCGGTTCCCAGAACTCAACATATGTTTTGGTTGACATCTCAGGTCACGTATATAAAGCATTTTAGAGTCTTATCGGTTACGATGTACACCTTTTAGTCTCAGGGTTTTTCAACATACCACATATTGATCATGTTTCATCACCAATCTTTCCCATAACTCAAACTTTCAACTATTCACAGCTTTATCAATTATTTCCCTCACCACCCCCCAGATAGATTCACCATTTAAAGTCAGTCCCAAACCAGAGGAAATTTAAGGTGCTAACGGAAGGATAATTGCTTCTTTCCCCCTCCATGCCACTTAGTGAATCCTACCTATCAGATTCCACTTGGGAGAAGAGAAGGAGCAGCAATACAGATCATCCCAGCTAGCAACCCTAATCCAAAAGCCAGGATTAGACAGGTTCGTGTGATGCACTGACAACAGGTCCCCAGCTCTCACCATGCTGGTGAAGGAAGCAAGCTGCTAAGCAGCAAACGTGTGGGGAGCGGGGCAGGATAGTGCTGTTCAAGTGCTTATATTATCTACGACATACATCTGCAATGGCAGTAATGCCTCCTGTCAACTCTGGTTAGAGAGTGTTATCTCACTCCATTCTGTTGCTATTATTTCATATGTACAGCCCTACCCTCCAGCTCCAAAACTCTGCTGTTACCAAAAGATACGCACGTTCACCTAATGCCTTATTTATGCCACAACATCAACTTCACTTAAGTAACAGATGGTGGTTGATGAGCCCTAGAAATTTTTAACACATGCTTCTCTTCTCAGTTTCATTAATTTAAAAGTAGTGAATAATTTAGATATGAACAATTAATTCAATGTCCTTCTCTTCTTCCTACAACAGTACAGAACCATGCAAACCACATGAGACTATTGCCTCAAACACCAGGCATGCTAAACAACTGCTCAGAAAGTCTTCAGTCTCCCCCTGCCACAAAAGGTACTACCTGAAAGATAGCATCACACAACTGGTTGTTTCCACAAAACAAATGCGCAACTAAAGAAAAGGACACATGAAGGGGTATTTATGAACAGCAGCATTAAATCTTACAGAACAGATTCCTGGTATCCCCAAATTTACCACAGTGCATGTCTCAAAAGAAATTAAGTGAGGGGAAAAAAACCCTCCTCTACAGCCTTATTTGTCTAAAAAGTAGTACAGCATTTTGCATGGAGAAATCTCCCTTTGTAAGAAAGAAGATACTTGGCAAAAGGGGCTGGATTCAGAGGCACGGCCAGGTAGGACTGATGAGGGCTTTCAGGAAGAGAGGCCATTCTGAAAGGAAAAAACTTGTCCTTCAGGAAAAAGGCTTCCTGCTATAGTAGGGTTAAGAGGAAGTCTTTGTTTGCTCAATGTTGGGAACACTTAAATTATTTTCTCTAAAAAGTCTGCATAATTAAGGCTGGCCTTGGTTGGCCTTCCAGCAACTACTGTAGCCACTCCCCTGGCTTCACACAGCTGGAGCAATGTTTACAACAGTTGAAGAGCTGAGCTCTTCTCAGAACATGGTGGGTGGGCTGGGAACAGTAGGCACAAAGTGTGCTCACGCTGCCCAGCCGCAAACCCTCTATTCACCAACATCAACACCCTTCTCTCTGCTCTGAGCTCTGACTTAAAAGCCAAACCGTGCACCTCAGTTTGTCAGGCACCCCTTGATACTTCCTATAAATATCTTCCCATCAGCACGTCCTCCCAGAAATGTCCATTAAATTATGCTTACTGCAGTGCAGAAAGGATTATTTGTAAACCTCCACATTAGCAATCTTTTAGGGAATGCTGCAGTAAGATAAATGCAAAGGCACTTTTTGAAAGGGAGGAATGCTTTCCCATCATGAAGCATTATCAAGAGAACATTATCTTCAATACGTTAATACATTTGAGTCAAAAGGCTATATGTGTGGTTTGACTATTGGTCTGAAATGGACTGCATTTACTGTATTCACCTAGAAAATAAAACTTTGGGTTTTTTAAGTTCTTTTTTTGTGCTTCTAAATGAAGGTCTGAACAATTTATGCAGGGCAGTGGGACTTGGGGCAGCAAGGATAAAAAAAAAAAAAAAGATCACAAGTTACCAAGCTTATTCACTGTTGGGATACTATGTGGAAAACAAAGATAATTTTAAACTAAATGTTAACATCATACTTCAAATGTACCCAAATGTAGCCAAAACTAGATGAGCTCCTTTCACAAAGTCTAGATTTAGGGGGTTTCAGAGGAAACCTGGGCAGTGATGGCCGTTGCTCTGGGAAGCTGCTGGCCTAGACTACTTGTGCAATCTATTCAGAGAAAGGTTTAAGAAAAATCACAGAACAGATAACTCAATATAAAATGTTCACTATGCAGAGGTTACAAAGCGTCCACCGTACAGAAGTGGAGTATATCCTGAAGAGGGAATATACAAAGAACAGGCCAGAGAAATGCAAGACCCTTAGATCTGAAACACAGTCTAGGCTGTGCCACAAAGGCATTCTGGAAACGCAATTTGAGGACCTACTCATGAGCATCAAAAGGTAGGACAAAAGCTTTCCTTTCACACTAATTTTATTATATCATTCATGGTATAAACTGCCACTTCCATTTTCATATTAAAAAAACACACCAAACAAACCTACTATGCTTTATCCCTTTTAGCACTGCAAAGCCACCACTGTGACAGGGAGTATTTTGGATTATTTTCCATATTATTCATGGTCATTTATTTACAAATCTTGCCATTGGTGAAGAAGCAGAGGGATTGAGTTTCAGATCTTAGATTTTATTTGCCATTCATGAAAAACAACTTGTTGTTAATCTATCAAATTTGGAGTGACTGAAGAGCGGCAAGCATGCAACTTTATATAATCTCTAAGGCACATCAGCAGAACCCATTTAAGCAAGAAGAGAAGAAAACTGGTATTCTCTCTAAGATTGTATCTTCCAGCGAAGCAGATTGTCATACTAGTTACCATTCTGCACAGCATGGCTACTCACTCACAATACTTTCTAAGCAACAAGGAACTGCAAAGCACTGTGTGTTACTTGCATCAAGAAAGGTACTGAAAAACTAATCCCTTCAGTATCAATGTTCCACTGTTGATTTGGGGGACTAAGGATGGAGTGGTTTTAATAAGAAAATTTAAAAAACACCCTATGGCTTATGTGGGTAAAAAAATAAAAATGAATGATAAACCACAGAGTCTTATTTTTCCTGGGTACATTGAACAATAGAGAAAAACATTCAAGTGGGGGCAGGGAGGGCAGTGGTTTTGAGCATTCAGGAAAAAATGCAAGTCCTCTTACACAAAGAGTTTGTAGAGTTCAATTTTTAGTGGCATAGTCTGTTGAAGAGCAACCATATTTTCCCTGTATACTTCACAAGTTTTATATCTATAGCTAATATGAAACTGAATATTTCTGAAATCAGTAACAATACATAGGAATGTGAAGAATTTCTGAACAGACGTGCTGTGCTTGCTAAATAGAATTCAAAAGTTGCTCGTTAATTCAGTAATAGCTTTTCTGAAGAATTTCTGACTCAAATGCCAGAGTTAAAAATTCAAGGGTTCTAAGATCCAAGGGTGTCTGCTTCATTATCAGCTCCATAATTATACCTCAAAGTGCTTTTTACAGTGACATCAATACAGATATTACATATTCCCTCTTGCTAAATAAGCCTTGTTTTACAGGGATGAAAACTGAGGTGCTGGCATAAGAAAAGCTGTTCGTTGGCTCTTCCTTCTGATTTCAAATCCAATTTCCCATTCTACATCTAGAGGCTAAACCTTCATTTATGCTCGACAGACATGCAACAAACTGCAATTGTATCCAGTAACCTTTCCCACACTTTTGTTTATCTTAATTGTCTCAAAAAAAGTCTAGAGTCCCTCATTTTACAATCAGTTGTGACTGCAGCTCATGAGACTAGCAACATGAGCAGAACCTCTGTGCTGTTAACTGCATCCCTACTTGTCCAGCCTTTTTGACATAACTACGCTGCTGAGGCTGCATTCCTGTCAGTTCCAGAGCTACCCAGCTCAAAGCTGGTTTAGTTCAATCCACAAAGTGCTTTGACTTCTCCCCCCCCCTTCACTGCTCCATTTCTGACTTATCCAGAATTACCCCAAGAATAGTCTGCCAGCAGTAATGTCCTTTGCCTCCAGCTTATCCCATCCTAACCACAGTATTGGCCAATAGAGCAGCCTGCCTCCTCAGCATATTTCCAACCTGCTTTTCCTGTTCAAAACAGGTCAGAAAATCATACCACCTTCTAAATCCTTAGAAGAGCGATGTTAATCTCTATGTCACTAGCCAAAATAGACTAGTCATTATAAACCCTCTGAAAGCCACAATATCCAAAATTGAACTTGCCCTGTAGTTGGAAGGTCGTCGGGCCCACTTCAGTTGTGAGGTACTACACTACAACACCCCTGTGCTATTTCCTCAGAGTGTCTATATTTTAAAAAGAACAATTGGATGATGTCCTGGTGCCATTGAACAAACTAGGAAAAAACAAACCAACCAACCAACCCAAAACACACAACCCTCAATATTGCTTTCACTGCATTCACAATTTCCCCTGTTGTTGGCACACCGACTCTCTGCAATGCCATCATCAGTGTCTAGGCCCATGGCATTACAATTTACTTTCTTTTCCAAACCAGCACCAAAACTGTCCCCACAACCTGAAAATCCAGGACCCTTTATTTTCTGGGGGCTTACTTCTTACAAAGTAAGATCGGGTTACTCTAATAAAACCACTGACGTGGTGTTATCTCTCAGTCACCAGTATCTTACAGCTGAGCAAAAAGATTTAAATTTAGAGACAAGCAGGAGTCACATTTCATTGAAAACAAGGAAGCTGCCATCCTTGTAAGTCTTTTCCTCCTCACAAGCAAAAGAAATGGTCTTTTATTCACAGGAGCACTAACAGGTGTAATTCCAACTTTTTACTGCTTGTTTAGGATATATCTACTTATGGTCTGCAGATCATCATCTAATCTGCACCCCAGATCCCATCAGGAATACAATGTACTTGACTTCTGATAAGTAATTTTAGAAGGATTTAAGAGGTAAATACCATACACAAAACATATAGCACTGTAAGCAGACTTACAGTTTATATTCATCAGGCATGGATTACTTCAGTGCCAGTAAAAATTAAGCAAAATTGATTGTGTTTTTAAATTTCTGCATTGCTTTTCAAAAAAGGTAGTCCTGACTTTTTCAAGGACATTTTAAATTAATGCTATTACTACAATTAATATTCAATTGAGTTTGCGTGGAGTTTCACAGTAAAAATCAGGATTGCACAAGGACTGCATTGCATCAAACAAGATGGACACACCTAATCCAATGGGAACGAGACCCATATTTTCAGAGCATGTTTAAATAAGAATTCATTGGATTAAGTTGTAGCAACAAATGTTACAGTCGAGATGAGACTCAAACTGTCCTTTCCTCACTTAACCCCTCATGCCCTGACTAGAGAAGAGGAAGCACCTATTCCTTGCCTGCCTTTCTGCTGCTCAGTTACACCACACCTTTACTTTTCTCCCACAGCAGGTCTTTGTGTATCTGCCATCCATAATGAAGGCAGTCCACACCTGGACCTAGGAAGACAGATCCCTAACAGCAAAATAGTACAGAAAACATCAGGAAAAGGTCTTACTTCCTGACAAGTCCACAAGGGCTAGCTTTCAGTGCAGCAAAGCAAGCTAAATTCTACTGCTATTCCATTGCACACACATCAGAGAGATTTTTCCAACAAACCAATCAACAGTTTTTCAGAGCTTCTGGAAGAAAATTCCTGTAAGTTTCCCCGTCCCCAAAATATCATCATACATTTCACTCCTCCTCTCCTCAGTTATTCTGATGTTGTTTCCTTCCACCTCTAGTCCTGTTCTTGTGGATGGTGGTAAGAAATATAACAATGTTTCCTTCATTTTGCTCTTGCATACTTTTTAGTATTATTCTTTTAAAAGTACCCAGAGTAAAGATTTTGAAGCTTTTTGCACAAAGAGTATTTTAAAAGCTAATTTGAATGAATTTCAAGCACCCTAAGTTATTTTAAAAGGGAATACGCACATAGAAGTGACCCATGGCAGTAACACATTAGCTTTTCCCCCATCCCCAGCAAGCAGAAAATTAAGTGCGACGATTAAAAACAAACAAACAGCAAGAACAAAAAAAAACTTTCAAAAGTTACAATGCTGTAACAGTCCAGCCAGAAGGTAGGGATCAGTACAAGAGATTGATATAAACCAGAACAATTGCACATTTATCAGGTCTACTGTAAAAGCTGCTCTCCCAAAATAAAAGCAACACGACATGTTGTTGTTCACATTTTTACTCATTGCTCAACAAGGGAAGAATGTCCTTGAAGGTCTACAAGCAGTAAAAGGCCCTCTTGAATGTTCCCAGGCTTTTGACACAAGGTGGGTTGCATTCTTATAGGGCTACATTTTTTATTCTATTGGTATTGGCTCAACCTTGCTAACTTTTCTTTAAACTCTCCCTTGTTTCTAACCATTCCTTTGTACTTTCTGCTACCTCAACATTCTTAGTGCAGGGTCAGAATTCTGAGTAAAATAAATACTCATTACACTCACAGGAAGAAAGAAGAGGGAAAAAAAAGGAAAAAACCCCAAGCGTTTTAAAACTAGAATTCCTAATGTCAAAATGTATGGTTTTATATGCTTTCACTTCAAAACATACCTCGCAAATGAGCTTATTGTATTTTTTTAATGAAACAAGTTTCTTTTCTAAACTCCTCACTTAGAGAGCTAATGATTTTTTCTTTATAGTTCTATTGTTACATTCACATTTTAAATGAGTTAAAAATACCTCACTTATTCTTGAACTGTGTGGGAGACATCACGACACTCAATACAGGGAATGCTTCAAAGCAACAAAAATCTACAAAGACAATTCACGTGTTTGAAGGTTAAGGGTTGTGGGAGAGAGTGTTTGTTTAATTCTTTAAGTAGTGGAACTATTGATATACAAGTCCCCCCGCCCAATCATTCCTAATTTCACAGAATTCTCTCTTGAACAAATGAGGCAGGCCCAAAATGTGGCAAGTGCTAGAGCAACACAAAAAGATCTAATACTAAACATTAAAAACGCCTCCACATTTTTATGTTACCTCTTTCTATACTATGTACACACTCTAGTCTGAGTGATTAACACACATTGGATCCTCTACAAAGAGAATTTCTGAAGACTGTCAGTTCATGGTGCTCAACAGGACCAAAGGAAATGACCTGAGAAATGGGGGAAAGGCTGAAAATGAAAACAAGCCTAAGTCTTCAATTTGGCTTTTTCTTTGCAAGGGGAAATTAACACATTCAGCATGATTCAGAACATCAGACATGGGCCTTAGACGGAGGGGCAAAGTAAACGTCAAGTCTGGTTCTCCTCATGCTGAGCTCCAGCTCCCTGTGAGCTATATGCACAGCCTGCTCTGCAAAGGCAGCATCGGGAGAAGGGTAGGTACCGGCGGCCCTGTAGATCTGGCCACAGTGCCAGGATATCCAGCAGCTGTGGATCTGGAGTAGGCTGGAAACAGGATCCAAAACAAGAACAGCAGATTTGCTCTCTGCCAACACTGTTTTACAACCCCCAACAATGAGGAGCTGAACAAGCAGCTTGAGAAAGTCACCACCTCTTTGAGACAAACCCTGCCAATATTGAGGCCATTACACCACAGAAGGAAACCAAGAACCAACCACAAGGCCAAGAGCAAGTAAATCAACCAGCAAGGCATAAGCACCACACTCAGATCTACCAGCTGGAAGCAGAGAGCCATCGCAATCACATGCACGTCCAAGTTAGGCTGTGATCATGTTTTTTGCTAGCAAATTTAATCAGTCGTAAACCCTTAGCTTTACGCTACTGGTAGAAATTTTTTTTCTTTCTTAAAGCTAGAAGACTAAAGAGTCATTTTGCTTTCATTTCTTGGTCCCATAGTATCTCATGTTCCAAAAGAGTATGTTCATATTTGGGTCACACTTAAAGCACCTCTTTTCCACTGGATTTCTGTTAGATATTTTAATGATTTCTTTTTGTAGAGCAATTTTTAAAAGTTTATTTTTCCAACTAAAGAGAGTCAGATGCTACTGTAATTTTCACAATTTGAAATAAGTTCATACATTTCAAAACAACCCTATCAAATATCAATGAACGCCCCTCTCTACATTTAAAAGCATTTAAAACAGAAGAACAAGAACAAAATTTTTAAGAAATTAAATAAACTGTTTTATGGGAAACATAATGACCTCCGATTTTAAGACTAACGGACATCAGATTATTTACTGACATTTGTATGCAGAAGCTGCTACTGCAGTTGCTAACAACGAAACTCACAGGCCCCTAAGCATTTGTATTTCAAGTACAGTACTTGCAAAGCCTGATCGAAAGGAGACATCTACTGGTAGCAAAGATTAGTGTAGGCTGTAAACGCCGAACCAAGTTAACAAAATTACAATGCCAAACTAAAAATCCACTGATGCTCCTGACAAATCTAAAAACTACTACTCCTGCCACTAAATAAAATTACTTTAAAAAGTAAAAAAAAAAATCAAAACAAAACACACAGCAAAGGATATTCTCTCAAAGACACAGCTAACTTTAAATAAACAAAATTGAAACAGTACTTTAGTAATGTTTACAGAAGGGAAGGCATTTTATTTAAACTCTACTTTTTATTACCAGCAAAGACACAGAAAGCAACATCAAATAGCTAATTTTTTTTTTTAAGTCAAGTATATAAAGTTAAATGAAAAAGGAATATAATAACACAACCATATAAGAAACAGGAATTAACATGCCATCATCTTTATTTAAATACACTTCCAACTGCATATCCAGCTAAATAACATAGTGGCCCTCAGCTGATTACATAAAAGGAAAAAAACAAAACAAAACAAAACAAACAAAACAAACCAGGCCTCTGTTTTATTTTGGGTTTACTTTTAAAAAATCTATATAACAAGTAGATCTAAAAAGGCAAAATTTTAAGCTGACCACAGGCAAAACTTGGCACATATCAGGAGAGTTTTCTGCTTTAGAATATTTCAGATTATCTTTAGATGCAATTAGCTTTTAGAGGATACTGCAAGTGGTAGACTCAAAATGTATTACCATGGACTTTGTCAAATACAGATTTATACAAAACAGGATGCAACTGGTTAAAGAGCAAGCCTTATGATTCATTTTAACTGACTGAAATGAAACAAACAGTATTTAAAAAATGAAAGTGTTGAAAGTTTTTTTTTTTTTACTTTAAAAAAATCAGGAATGGAGTTTCACTAACAAAAGTTTGTTGAAAACATCTTGGTTCACATAAACTAGAAAAACTTGTAAGCCTGTCTAGTGTGAGTCTGCTCTGCACATGAAGAAATTCCAACACAAAACACCTGATCTGAAGCACAGCTGCAACTATTAAAACAGAGAATGGCCATTTCAAACTCCTCACTCTCACCTCATCTCAAACAAAAGGAGTAAGAATAAGCTATCTTCTCCCTAAACTGGGGAGAAACACCATGTGGGATAGGCAAACTTATAAATAATTTCTAGGTAAAACTATCAGTACCAAGAGAATGGGAGCAAAAATACGTGACTAAATGTATCATCTCCAAACTAGCGCTATCAGGAACGTGAAACTAAGAGACAAAATATAAACAACGCTAATTCTGTTCTTCAGTTATATAATATGGCAACACAAAGTGCAGGTAAGCCATTTTGCTGATTGCGAACATAGAATAAGCTTCTTTTTGAGAAACAAGTTTTGTGGTGGATGACAGAGTGTGACGACCCTTTCTTTAACAACCGTAACAGTCAAATCACAGTTCTTTCCCAAACCTCACTTCTTCTTTGGTGAAACAGTTAAAGCTTATCACTTTATATGTTTATTTTTCTTATTCCATTAAACCGCATGCAAGTAAAGACAGCAATACCTTTGATAAGGCTTCTGCAACACAACACGGTCTACAAATTCAATCACAAGGAATAAACGCATACATCAAAGAGAAGAAAAAATACTTAGGCCTTACCCCAACTTCCCAGCCTTCTCCGGTGACGTAAGCCATCATTCAAAGATGTGTGCTGCCAAGTGTTTATGTTCCATTTCTAAAGGAGAACTCTTGGATTCGAAAGCCAGCTCATCAGCTATAAAGCCTCTACTGCCAAACTGCAGGTAAGCAGCCCCAAACTGACGTTACTTCTGGCGCGTGCTGCTTCCAGAAGCCGTGCGGCTAAGGCATAAACGTAAGCACACCTTAACCTCCAGAAGCTACCTGCCATTCCAGAGTCTCCAACAGTCAAAATCCGTCTGCCTCAACGCAACCCCCCCACCTGGCCTCAGAGCAGACTCCCCCCCTCACAGCTGAGCCCGTACACCCTGCGGGGCAGCCCGCCTGCTGGGTCACATCCACCAGGCCAGGCAGGGAGGGCTTCATTACGTGGGATTTGGTCCTCGGCCCGTTGCGAGAAAACTTCAAACTTCCAACGCCAGCTGCGAGCGCAGTCTGGTTGTGCAAACGGCCGGGGAAAAAGCTGTCTGCAATCAGATGTCGGGTCTGGGGACGCGGTGGAGGGAGGCGGACGTGCCCTCTGACACGGCGGGGACGCGGCCCTCCGGGCCCACGGCCGCCTCGGGCTCCTCTGCGCCCCCCAGCCCCGGCGCCGACCCCCCCAGGGAAACCGCTCTGGCAGGGGCCCGTCTCATTTAAGGGCAAACCCCCAGGCGGCAGGTGCGGGCCTCCTCCGCGTTTCCACCCCGTGCCGGCGGCGGGCGCCTGGGCAGGCGGCGGCGGCCGGCGG
>NW_010972528.1:3601755-3630593 GCF_000737465.1 Haliaeetus leucocephalus | reverse complement strand
AGGGAGGGCCCGGCCTGCCTTCCCCGCTCACCCCCCCCCGCCCCGAAACACGGCCAGCAGGCACCCCCCCCCCTTTTTTTTTACTACTACTACTTTTTATTTATTTAATACTGAAGCGAGTGGGCTATGGTACTGTTTATTCTCTTACTACTACCTCCCTTCACACCTCCTTCAGGCAGGACCACAGCGTTTTCAGTACAAGAAAGAAGTCCAGAGTGAGAGTGGCTCCAGGTCGGGCCTGTTGTCAGACGCCCAGCTGGGGGGCTCTGGGCTAACCAAAATGCTACCCCTGCCCTTGCAGTCGTTTTGCACAGATAACTTCTCGGGGAAAAAAAAAAAAAAAAAAAAGTATGCTACACACAGGGCCCGTGCATTACCTCTTACAAATGCACAGCCTGAACCATCCACGTTCAATTTCTATAACTAGTTTCCCCCCCCTCATGCTGAACTGTGATTAAAACAGCAGTTAGTGATAGCTAAGCCTCTTTTTTAAGAGATGGCTAGATACAGACTTTGCACGTGGCAGTCCGTTTGCAATTTCAGTTCATGTTAGCATGGGACTGCACTTAAAAGTTACACTGCAAGCACTGTTGACTAAGCCATAAAGGTGTTAAAAGAGTAAGGGGAATGTGTACATCTAAAACACGGCTGGTGTCTTATGGAAGGAGCAGAGCACATCCAAACAAGCTGTAAAAAGACTAGATGCTTTTAGTAGATTAAGCACCATTTCAGCTAACAGAAAACTACAACTTCCATACAGGCTACTAAGAGAAAAAATAAGATGTTTCAACTGATTGCAAAGCCATAACCAAGAGGTGACCAGATGGACCAGGGCAGAATGTAACAGTGTAATAAATGGACTGGTAGCTACATGGCATAGGTACTGTATTGCTCAGGATAGACTCCCCAAATTTTTAAAAGGGAGACAAGCATTCTCCTCAAAGGCACAAAGAGAATGTTAATTATAATGGTACAACCCTCTCTAGTATTCAAATCACTTAAAAAGTAAGATTCCTGTAGACTTCACCAAAACAAATCTTGGAAACAGATTAATGCAAACAGTCCCACTTCACAACAATGAAAAACTTTTCCTCCAGTCCCACTTGACTGTGCTAAAACTTCAGCTGGGAGGTTTTAATGATGAAACGGCATCTGGCATGGAATGCTTCTGACTAGAGAGAAGCAAACCTTATCATATTAAGAAATATGATTTCCATGCCCCCCCCCCCCATTTATTACTACAGAAAGGTTGTCTGGCTCCATCATGACATAAACGTAGCATTTTGCATTGCACAGAAAGGCAAGTCAGCCATTAGGTCAATTAAATCCAAACACAAACAACATTTCAAGTTCAGTGCTTTGTTTCCTCTGGCACCAGAATGAGAGCACTAAGCATGTAAACAGTTACATCACATTGCCTAAAAAGTGTTCCACTACAAGAGAAATATCCATCATGTATATTTCTGGCTTACCAGCACATGCAAAAAGAAAAAAACCCCAAAAAACAACAAAAAAAAAAAACCAACAAAAAAACCCACACCACTCTCACAAGATATATATGCTTACCTAAATCTAGGAGAAAGAGAAAAATGAGTAAAAGGTTATTTATCAGAGAATGATGCCCCATGAAAATACACTGAAAGAAAGCATGTTACTTTCATAAACCAATACACATCGTAAGCATCTCTTTTATTTGTTGTAATATAAAGAAGCATACATCATTCAGCTCTTTTAAGTACAACTCAAATTGTACACTAACAAAAAAAAGATCAATTCAGACATCCATGAACATGTCACAACAGGATTCATTACATTTTGCTCTGCTGGTATTGCACTTGGAATGGTTTAAGTAAGGCACAGTAAAAACAAAGTCATTTAGTGCTTGTACAGCAGATGTCTTTTTTAAACACATGCTACATGACGTAAAAGTACTTCTTCTAGCTTATGTATATACACACACAGGGAAAAAGAAAAAGCATGCACTAGAGGATTTAGATTTCAACATATCTTGTTTCATAATATACAAATAAAGTAGTTTAAAGATGTAAACAAATTGCATGCACATAAACTAGAGCAAAATCTTTAATACAGTATCTGAAAGCTATTATGCTTAAATAAAAAAATATAACTTATTAGTACTCAGGTTTATGTGCCATTTTTGTCCTGCAGAGATTAAAAGTCTGGGGCAGGGAGCAGGGAGTTATGGGTGGGCAGGGAGGATTTTTCTGGGTTTGCTGTTGTTTTTATTTTTTTGCTTTACATGTTGGCAGCAGTACATTGGTAAGAAAGACACATATGGCTTTTGCAAAACAATGTATAATAAAAACATGAGGAAAAAGCACAATTGCATTTGGGGTCCAGCATCCTGGTATTTTCCAGTCAAGAACAAAAAAACCCAAAACAAATATCAACGTGATCTACGCTTTGAACTGGGAAAGCTATGCATTCCAAAAAGACCTTTCTAAAGACATTTAAACTCTACAAAACCCAGACACTTGTCAAGTGTAAACTCTTGAGAACTAAACACAGAAGACTCTGAATGCCTCAAGCTTCGCTTTCCACTTCAAATGCTACTGAACAGGTTTCTCCCATGGCTGTGATAGCTGAAGTGCTATTAGATTGTCTTCAGAATTAACTAGATGCCAGGAGTGGGTTTGCTTATTTTTAAACAAGTACATTAGAAATTAAGTAAATAAACTGCATAATTTTTGGTTTCACTTTATCTTTGGCATAGGATACGCCATTTTTCAAATTAAATACAGGACATGTACCACTCTGCATTCCAACATATGCTGAAAAGGCACATTTGCTGCTGCCTGGGTGGCAAGGGAAGACTTCTTATTTTGCAAAAGGCACGGTGTTGAGTGCAACATTCTTTCCCCATCCCCCAAAGAGTGTTTAGTTAAACCAGGTACAGTTCTACATAGCGGCTTCCCAGGAGCTGTCCGTTTTTCTCAGCCACTGCTTTCTTAGCTAGATCCAGGCTTGGAAAAGTCACCAATGCCTCTCCACTGGGCTGGCCACTAAAGTTGTAAAGCACAAGGATGGAATCTGCATGGAGCTGCAATGGTATGAGAAGACAAAAGAGAAAAAACTATTAAAGACCAGAGACCACACCTGGGAATGCAGTTTTTAATGCTGTGCATCAGGTTCACTCCACTCCTGTGTCTGTGGCAAAAGGTTCTTTGTGGACGTGAGAATGGGAAGGAGCAGAAGAGACTGAAGATTAAAAGAATTCAGTCTTAGCTTGGCAAACAGCAGCAGCTCTTATTCTGCTGGTGGGCTGAACAGAATGATGTAGACATAATTCCATGCAAAGATTTTGCTAGAGAAGTAATTCAGATTAAAGGCTAAAAAGAAAAGACTTGGATGTTAATAAAGGGCAAATGGAGCAAGAAAGTCCAGGCATTCAGTGAATAATTCTTGTGTTATGTGGACTACTGGCTAAGTGACAAAGGCTATAGGGTATGTGAATATTCACACACAAAGTTTGACACAAAAAAAAATGTTATAGAGCTGTATGAGAGTTCAGTGTTGGGAGGATGAGCTGAACTTCACACAGGTATACAGTGCAAGAAAGATTGTTCAGTAAAACAAAGTAAAATTTGGTGCAGTCCAACTGAATTAAAGATATATTTATTGTAATTTTAACAAGGCTAAGAAAAAAGCAGGATAGCAAATGAGATTATTTAGTCATTGGAGCTGATTTACTTTGGAGTGCATTTGCCCTCGTGAATTCTTAAAAGGCAGTTCCAAAATGCTGCGTTTAAAGCAGATGTGTCTGCCCTATGGTACGCCAGCCATTTCTGATAACATGCTAGAAGCCCTTCCAAGCTAAGTTTGGAAGCCCTATTTGTTGGGTAAAAATGGATCTCAGTGAAGTTTCAAAACCAAAGGTTGAAGGATCAAAAAGCTCAGCATACAAGGTTAATTTGTTGGAGAAATCAGTGCCAGACAAAACATACAGTCTATGCTGGAAAATCAGTTTAATGAGTATTAACCTAATTCAAGTTAAGTTCACGTGACATATGTCCTCATGAGTTTAGAAAAGGTTAAAATATTTAAGGGTTTCAATTTTTGTAGAATTTATGCGTGTCTGGTATACTGCAAGAAATATCAGACTTCTCAGTTATTACCAGTAGCAGTTTCCGATCAGCTTTACATTCAAACCTATGAAAATAAAGCAAGTACATGCCAGAGTTTCACTCACCCAAACACTTAGCAGGCAGTAAAAGTATTCTTAAGATATAAGCAACAGTACACTTTAGAAATTAAAAGCATGTACAAGACAGTACAGACTCATATAATTTCTTCTCACAGAACTAAAGTTAGTCAAGAAATGGCATGCAGAAAGAAATTCAAAGACAAATAAAAACCATCACATCCAAAGCCCAGTTCAGGTTTGGTTTATTTCAGAATAACACTGTGCTCAAAGAGAAAGTTGTACACAGTTTGGGTTGCACTGCAAATCTGAGCTAAAAATGGTCTGCTCTAAACCAGCTCTTTGCTGTTAATCCATATGGGATCAAGTCATTTACCATCAGTCCTGAATGTAAGTTTAATATTGCAGTTCAGAGTCAGCTGAAAACACACATGGAGCACAGTTAGAGCTCTGAGCACAGAGGAGAGCTTTAAAAAGTAGTTTAAATAGCAACATTGGTGTAATACCAATGTTAGGATCTGCATAGAAAGTTAGCAGAGAAGTCTACACGTTCTGCAAGCAACGTAATTAAGAGTTAAATAAACCCCTTCAGTTTCTTTTTAAGACACACTAGTTTTAGTTTCTTATTTATAGATAGAAATAGATTTTCTTTATGTTCATATATTTTAAAAAATATAGATTCAAATCCATACAAATCTTTTTTCTGGATGTTTTGTTCTAAGAAGAGTGGTATCTGTATGATACTACTTTGGACTGCTTAGAATTCAGGATGGGCTACTCCATGAATTATTTTCTAGTCAAAGACTGTTTCCATCTCATACACAGTAGAACCCTATTGCTGATTTGGTTTAAAGAGACCCAAACATGTTGTCCAAGGTCACGTAAATATGGAAGTGCTCAGATTAACAATGGGTGTTCTTCTGTACACCACCAGACCATGCAGCCTGTAGTGTACCTTCCCCCCAGCAGATCTAAAAGTATCATGAGAAACCGACCAAGTTGACGGTGATTATGCAAAGGTAACTTTACCTGCAAAGGTAATTCTATCAAGGCACAGTATTTGATCGTCATTTTTTGTACTGAAAGTTTTGTGTGTGGTTTTTTGGTTGTTTTTTTTTTTGTTGTTGTTGTTTTTTAAGAGAAAAAGACATAGTAACTCATCAGTAGCATTTTGAATGGAATACAATGGTATTGGGATGTCACAAACTCCATGTAGGTCACAACAAAATTTCTTTAAGAATTATGTGTTAGTGCCAAAAATGCAGGGAAGTTTACCATTGGCAAATTTAGTTGCATTAGAAAGCCACTACACCAAAGAAACCTCTCCTAAAAAAAAGAATGGAATAGTTCACATTGCATTAGGGAAACCAAGAAACAGAGAAATTAATTTCTAGACAGATATATGATACAGGAAAGAGAAAGCCAGAGGTTTGGGGTTTTTGCACACACATTTGTGTGAGCTTTATAGTCATATCAAGGAAAAAAAAAAATCCATCTTCTATGACCATGCTAAAAATAAAATATTGGACTGAAAGTTTCACATGAGAAACAAGCACTAATAAACCCTTCTCGAAGTTCAACACACCGTCTGAGCAGAACCAGGCAATCACACTACCTCCACCACTGCTGTTCCATCAACTACAGATCACAATTGGCCTATTTCCTTGGGTTAGTTGATTTTTTAATAGGACGAAAGCAGAAAGATTAAAGCAAGGATACCAACACAAGCTACAAAGGGGAAAAAGCCATAAGCAAAAAACTCTGTATCACCAAGCCCTTCTTTCCCTTCCCATTCACCACTGGAGACCCAGTTTCTGCCAGTCGCATCTTACCTTCTTCAGAAGTTACAAAGAGTTACAAACAGACCCACTCTTTCGGTGCTTGTAACATACTCCTTGCTTGATCGCTCAGCTGAATAAGGCCATTGTAGTCATCAGGTGCATACTACAGTACAAGTGTGATATATGATAATCAGCAAGAGAAGGAACAGTTCTGGTACAGCAAGCCACACAGATGATCATTTGCAATCATAATTAAGAGCATCAGCTATAACAACTGGCAGGAGACAGTGAATTTGACAGATACTATTTTTATGCAAGATAAAAAAAATACATCAACTGAATTACTGGTTGTAGAAATAGATTTAAAGTAAATGCATGTGGGTAATATTCTAAACTGTGTATTTCAACTGTTCCTTATCAAGGAAGGGAAATAGTTCAGACCACGAAGTGCTCCTTTTTTCATTCTACTTATGAGACAGCAGCATCAGGTAACAAAACTCTTCAGTTTGCATAATCATGCTTCCAGTAATGACTCTCACTGGGACAGATGAGCATCTTCCAGCGTACATACTGAAGTGGGGGATTAGAAGAAGTGTTCGGATCTCATTCAGACTTTTATGCAGTCATGAAAACAAACAGCAGCTTCTCTAGGGTGGAGTAATAAACACTTCAGCTGCATATAACACTTGCATTACATAGACTACACCAGTGTAGTTAAAGAAAATTAATGTCCCAGCATGAATGCACTTAAAAGCTAAAATAGCATTTACACTAGTATGGTACATTTCCATATAGGAAAAAGAAATAAACTATACAGTGTAACTGCATCATGATAGATTTGTAGTAGAAGAATATTAAAATAAAAATAATGACTGTACAGCACAGTCACACCAATAAATTAAAACAAAAAACCCCACATGTGGATCAGATCTAAAAAAAATATTTGAGATCCTGAATCCAAATAGTAATCATGCATACTATTGGAGGCCCTGATACAAATATGAAATCTATAGTCAGAAAATAGATCTTGGGGAATATGAAACCTTGTTTTGTATCTATCTCATAATCTTTCCAAATTATATATCCTGGAAAGGGACTAAGCGTTCTTGCACATGCTATAAAGACTACTGGAATGCCTCCTGTAATCCAGACAACAAAATGTTAGCATAACCCAGGTTACAGAGTATCCTTTCAGTGGCAAGAAGAGTTTCCAGTCTCCCCCAAAATGGCCCTTTGGCACTAAGGTTTTAGAGGATTGCCAAATGCACACAATGTAGACATACTATGCTGCCTTCCTTCAGTATTTCTATAAAACAAAAAGTCTCCTGCCAGCTTAGGGAGAAAAAGGTATTATATTTGGGCATACAGGACACATGTATCCATCCAAAGTGAAGTTGAAGAGAAAAAAAAACAACCATCAGAGTATACACCTTCCACAGAGAACAATAACCGAGAGCCCAGAGAACATAAAAGAAAAGAAGAACCTCCCAGAATTTTTACTACCGAATTCTAGCCACCTTCACATCTAGACCCATGCCATTAAGTAAAAGACAAATACAAGAAGTATTTTCTAGATAGTCTCTGCCAGGGCAACCAGACCGTGCAAATATTAGATTTATCAGTTCCCAGACCTGCCCTTGAACAAATCTACAAAATGTAAGTTTACTCTTTGGAAGGAATGTCTCAAGATAGTACATACTTTAGATTATCAGTAGATGTACAGTAGGTAAAGATCTATAGTCTTGTGAGGGACAGTGTTTAAAACATTACACTTGAAATGCATAAACAATGTGGAAAACATGAAAGTGGGAAAACTACCCTGCACAGAAATGACAAAGTTGTCAGAGCTTAGGCCTAGGCTGAGAGACAGATCAAAATACCTAGCAATAGAAGCAACTTTTAATCACAAAAAGATAGGTAAGAGACTGTAGTTAAAATTAAACCAGAAGTTGTGGAACAGTAAATTCTTCAAACCTACAGATTTCAAAAAGTAGTACTGCAAACCAAGCTAGGAAATAAAGTGACGGAATTCTTATTCTGTGTGAATGAAATGGAAACTACCCTAACTTGCCTGAGGAAGTACATGATCATGAATACTTCTGATTCTGTCTGCATTTCAGAAACCCATAAGAACAGAACAAAAACATCCAACCATGTAGGACAAACAGTGTAAAGCCAAGGGTAAACCTATAAACTCAAAATGGAAATACAGTTTTGCTAGCTTCCCCTACAGTGCAGTAGGCCAAATTCTGCTTCCATTTAGATTTGAAAAATACCACCTAGTGGTTTAACCCCCCAGTATAACCAGTTGCGAGTTCACTGAGCTAGATTCTAGCAGTTTCCTGTATACACATTATTGAGACCTGAGACAGTATGACAATACTGAGATAATATGAAACTTCACATTGTATTTTCAAATACCTACCCTTAACACACAAATAACTGGTTATTAGTTACTAAATACTGTAATAGTTCCCCTTAAATTTAAGGGAAATAAAATTAAAAGCAGCCCTCACTGTTAGTGCCTCCACTATCCTCCTCTTATCCCACTATCTTCTCATTCCCACCTTCCTTGCTTCTCTGAACTGAAGCACAGCCTCTTTCCTCAGAGTTGCTGCCTTGTTCCCTCCCCCCTTAAATGAAGAGCTCCATTAGAAAAGTCAGCCTCAGATGTTAAGGACATCAAGACATACGGTTCTCAGCATACACTCTGGTGTTATACTGACTTCTTCCAGTGATCAGAGATGGGAGCTAGGATCAAGAAAGATGGAAACTAAATACGGAAACTAGGTATGGGATAAGGTTTGCATTTAGAACCTAACCTAGGAGAAGGAAGCAAAACAGAACCTTTGCAAGTGGTTACTAAATAAGGTTCTGGGGTCAACCATCAGCTCTACAGCAGGCTGCAAGATGGCAGGAAGAATATGCATACATACTGGGAAAAAACCCACAGCTGATTGGAACAGAGATTACATCAAATAGTGAAGAATGGCATTTCCTGTTCCCTACATTCTTGTTATCTCCCCTGTGACAGTAGGGGCTTTTATAGCTTAAGACACGTCTGTTAATAATGGCGAAATGATGTTTCCTGAATGACATGTTGCTTCTTTACAGAATCAGCAGTTTACCTTACAAGTGTAAGGTAAATACCTTTCTAGGTATTAACATTTGAAATGGCAGAGATATTTCAACTTGCGTATATTAAATAATAATTATAATATTAAATAACATATTACAATAGACTATATAATAATAATAATAATAAAAGACAGATGTACATTAAATAGCACTAACTCCACTCTCCTAAAGGAGATGACCATTTCTGACCAACAATTACCTCCAGTATGGTAGCATCTCCCAGACAGACTATCTGCTATGCTTATTGCAGTGCAAAGCTTTTTAAGATGATAGAAATCAGAGACAGACTGGTTAATAAAGAGGTAGTATACTATACTCCCTCCTTGTACATTTTTTTTTTTTCTTCAAGCTATTTTATTTTATTTATTTCAGAAATACCTGTTACACTGAGGGGAATACGGGACTGTCCTTGTCCTCTCACAGACTGTGCACAGATTTAACCAGGTCACTAACCAGTGAGACATTGATTTTTAATTTCATTTTTTGCAGTTCCTATAGTGGACATTTAAAGATCAGTCTAAAAACAGCATATGCAAAGCAATCTAGGGGGAAAAAATCCATTGCTAAAAACAAAATTAAAATTGGAAAGCATATTTAGACGTGTCCCAACTGGAAAAAAAACCAAGGGGAAATGAAAGAAAAGAAAAACTTCATAGGCAAAATGGCCACATCAGGATTGCAGCTGCAATTCTAGCCTAAACTAGCGACAAACTCTATCACAGAACAGTTCCTAAAGGGAAGAAATCCACCTCTCATACTTTGGAAAAAAGTCTAGATACAGTAAGTCTGGAATGTAGAATCAGATTTGATGAATAGCTAACTGCAACCTTTGGCACAAGAGTCAGGAGAAATACCCAAAGCTGGCTTTGCCACTGAAGTATATCAATTGTACCTTAGGAGTGCCAATACAAGCACCAGCAACCACCTGAATGCTCTGCGGAACAGACAGTGAAATACATAATGCCTGTTCCCAAAAATACAGCATGAAGATGGTGCCACTTTAGTCGCTTGCTTCAAGCATGGGAAGTAACAGACAGAAACAGTAGCCACTAATTTACTAGTCCCAGTCTCATAGATGCTTTCTCCACATAGACAACATTTCCAGGTGGAAGATAAATTTAGGAATAAAGCAAAACAAACAGCATACTCTATCCTGAGAGCACAGGGGTGAGCATATAATAACGTCTATATTGCCAGATGACTTCAAATATCAGTAAGTAGGAATTCTTCCTCTACCACATCCTCTTTCCCTTCCCGAGTCAGAAGGAGCTATGCCTAGAATTGGCACACAGACGATGGGGTATCCCTCTCAGACTACAAAGCATCGGATTTCAAAAGGAACCCATAGAAAACAGAGAATACTTCTTTGTTTAAGCATGCATTTCAGAGAAAAAAAACCCTAATCCCTAAAAAGTCAGTAACAATGAAGCCTGCTGTCCTGATACAAAAGAGAAATGTTGTTAATGCCCTTGGAATTTAGCCATCCATCCACTTCACTTCCTTATTACGTTTTAAGCACAAGCCACCCTCCTCCCCCCCTCAATGAGCCTTGAATTCTGGGTCTCTGAAGACTTGGCAGATTAATATACTGCAAAAGCTCTTTTTAGCTGAGATAAAAGGCACCTAAGTCCAGTATAGGTTTAAAGAACAGTATTTCTTTTAAGCTTCTCTTACATAAAAACATGTACACAAAGAAGTCTCTACATTCCCATCCTAACCTTTTTTCAGCAAATTCAGGAGGCTTTAAATAAAGCTCAGATGGTGACTGTGGCCCCTAAATCTTAGTCTTCTCCTAGTTTATTTTTTTACCAGTTCTGAATGAAACATACTACTATACTTATACACAACCTACCTAAAGAGCAAGTCTGCTTTCTAAGAACTAATCCACACAGTCTTTTTCAGGCAGTCATGAGTTCACTTTATGTTCATGCCAACCTCCAATAAACTGGGCAACTACTACTAAATGCATGCTGAATCCCAGCTAAGACAACAGTTGTGAACTAGCTTTTGGCCAGCTAAGACCATGGGCACAGTTAAATTGCATCTACTTGTACATAAACCTCACAGTTCTTGTCAGAATACCAACTCTGTTCATGTCAGCAGTAAACATGCATTCTCATAAGAAGCAAAAAAAAAATTAGGTCATTATTTCGAGACTAGAAATATTTCTCATTGATTCATTTAGTGGCTAAAGAGGAAAATCCATAGAGGATTTAGCCAGTAAATAAAGAAAAATACTTCTTAGTGAAAATTTTGTTCTGGTATGCACAAACAACTTCACATAAATCCATCGCTCAACTACTACACCTGTTCCTTCCTTATTTACTTGATCTCTCTCACTGCTTCTACAGCTGTACAGAGTGATGGCCTAAAGTAACAGAGAAGCCTGTTGCATGTAATTTTTTCACTATTTTTGCACTACTTCTTCCTCAAACTTTTCCCCATAGGATCTGAAATACAAATTATTTTTCCTAATTCTAGAAGGGTCTCTTCACAATCACATATTTTTCAAACTATAAGGGAAGTTTCCTGTAAACATCCATAGATCCCTTACCTCAACATAATGCCCAAAGACCAGCATCTGCTGAGCAGCTGGTGTTTTAGCACCTGTCAGAGCAACTACTGTCATCGTCATCCCACTGTCTTATCTGAATTGTATAGTGGGTTTTTTTGTTGCTGCGGTTTTGGTTGTTATGGGAGTTTGTTGTTGTTGTTTTTTTAAGTATCCCTTAGCTATGTATCCAATATATAACTGGAGTCAAATCAATGGCCCTGTTGCATTACAGTACCACAAAAAAGCAGTTTAACATGAATTGCCTACTGAATCAGCGAGAACTAATATTGGCTCTCTTGAAGATTACAGTACACTACAATATTATACAGAAAGGTGATGAGAAAAATTTCCATCTCTAAGATTTACTATTAAAATGCTTCACAGTTTTTTCAAAATTGTTTAATGCAACATACATTAAACACATGCAATCTGGAAGGAATTTTCAACAATGAAAACAAAGCAGAACTACAAGAAATCATGCTGTTGAACCACTAAACAAGAGGCTACTGCTGATAAAATTAAATTAAAATTAAAATGCTGATCTGCAGATTTTTACTTTATTTATTATTAGAAGCATGTACTGATATTGAGACCAGCGTGTTGAAGCCCGTGATAAGCAAAGTCTATCTCTTAAGAGGCAGGTCTGGTATGAAAGGTACTTTCACTTAAGTAGCAACATATCCATACATGCAATACACAGAGCCCATGAAGACTGAAGGAAGAAAACAGAAGAGAATAAAGCAAGAATTAAAACTTAAAACCTGTTCTCTTCAGACAAGGACATACAAAGACAAAAAAATCACCCTTCAATCTCAGCATCTCCGATCTGGTTCCCAGATACCAACATTGAAGCCCACTGAATACCAACATCAGTTAGTTATACAGAAATTAAAACCATGCCCAAACCACTGGTGATTATTAGTGGCTCACTTTATAAACAAGCAGAAGCATCGTGCAATACATCCTTGGGCAGCAGCAGAAAATGAAAAAATAATGTGAGGAGAGAGGAAAGGGGAGGAAAAAAGAAAAAAAAGATTAGTTATTGCTCCAGAGACATAATATTGTCCCAACACAGTAAGTCACCACCTCTTTTTTCCCCTAAAGGAATGAGCGAGTATAAAACTAGCATTACCACATGCGGGATTCCAAGAACAATTCAAAATAATTCCTTGGCTCCTTTATAAGATATTGAACCCGATCCCATTTGGACACCATCTTCTAAAGAAATCAAAGAGGTGACCAATTTAATAACAGTAACTGATGATGACAGGAGGTTGCAGCAGAAGTATATAGTTTTCATCTTGTAGCAAAATCTCTATTTGAGACATTTAATTGTGCAATACAACACTATGAACTGCTCTCCAAATGCAGAAACAAAGAAGAGGGCAAATTCAGCACCAGACCCAAAGTTCAGATTCACTAAACTAAAGATTTAGTGGAAGACAGAGCTACTAGACATTCTCACTGACCAGTTCCATGCACAGACAGGTTCAGGTCACATTTTTCAACAGTGCACTTACACATCTAGGTGAATTTCAATTTAGAAAATAGGCTTCCTCACTTGAAGTTTTAATACACCCACCATCCATCTACCAAAAACCCCAGTCAGTTAAAAAAAAAAAAAAAGAAAGAAAAAGGTAAAATATCAATGACTAAGCAACAGATGAACAGATGAAATCATGAAAGCCACAAGTAACCAAACTTGGTTTGAACTCTGGAAATATCTGTTGAAGAAAAAGCCATAAAGTACAATGACATTTAGTTTCTTCTAAATGTTTGTCAAAATTCATCACACTTTTTAAGCTAAACAATATAGCTTTAAGCTTATATTTAGCTATAAGCTAAACCTTCAAATTTTTCCACTGAAAAACCAAGTATGAGAAACTACTTTCAAACATAAATGTAACATTTGAAAAGAAGCCACAACAGGTGGAGCACTGTATCTTCCAAATACTCAAGACTCAGAACATATCATATATATTTAAGCATCTGTTCTCAGTCTACACTCATTTACATAGCAGACATCTGGCTCTACAAACTAAAGCCCATTGTCCTTTAAGAATTCTAAAGAAGAAAAAGAAAATGAAAAAAAAAAAAAAACCCATACCATGCCTGAATGTTTCATATTAACTGCTGCTATGCATTAAAAAGAATCCATCTGTATCTTACACTTTAGCAATACCACTGTTATCCAACTTACAGAATTTTGAAGGACAAACATGCAAAAATTATCTTCTTTTCACACATATCACTTGAACAGTGGTTTGAGACCCACCAAGAGGATTTTAATTCAGGGCTTTTGAGTAGTACCAAAAGTGCAGATTTGGTAAGTGCCATTATCCACAGAAGTTAAATACTCACCAGAACATACAATATTCAATTATCTTTCCTTTTAACAAACACGTGGTGACAAAACATGGATATAGATACAATATCCTCTGAGATGAAAGGCAGAAGACATGGAAAGACCCATTCCATGAATTCAAGTAAGCGCTGCTGGAAAAAAAATGTTTGTACATGGTGCTTTTTTTTTTTTTAGTGTTCCTCAAGCAGGTAAGTTTCTATGTGTTTGCTCATTGATCGAGCATTGAATCAGTACATACTGGCTGAAGTTACCTACAGCATGTAGAATATTGGCTATCAGTATAAAATGGTTTGGAAAATACAGTTATCCTTTAGGTTGCAATGTAACACAGTTTTAATGGAAAATGTTTCTGCTTGTAACCAAAATAATTAGTCCTTGAAAGAGTGTCTGACAGAGGTGTCTGTCTGTCTCCTTTTGCAAGCAAGTCACCACACCTAGGTCAACACCTTTTGTACTAGAAATTTGCTCTCAGCAGGCTATAACACTTAAGTCTTGAAGGTCAAACACTGACCCTACCTAGGGCTCCCGCCAAAAAGTGGCCAGAACTGAAAGCTTTTGGCAGCCCTCACCTTCCTCTGGCAGCCCCATTCGCAGCCCCACTCACACTGGCGCTCTGTGCTTTCTCCCTCTCCAAACTCAAACCTTAACCCTAGACAATCACTGCTTTCAAATTAGGATATGTCTATTATATAGGAAACAAGGCAAACTGTATATTATACTTTGGTCTGCCAGTTAAATATACAACATAGAGCTTGCACACTTGTTCAGCAACTTCCAAAAGCACTCACTTGCTCAGTTTGATCCCCACCGATCATTACTCGGCGGTCCAAATACAATATCAAGGAGAGGGACTGCGTACTAACCTGGTACCCCTGGAAGAAACTGAGTATCTCCTTCATTCCTGTGTTATATGGCAAGCCCTGCATACGGACTAATGCTCCAGGCTGGGGCAGAATCGGAGTGTGGGTGGCAGTGGCAGCAGCGGCTACAGCTCCCGGAGGAGCTGCAATATAACCCACCGTGGTAGGCGATACTGGAGGACTGAAAGAGAAAGAGGCGCAAAATTGTTATGAAAACCAATAACTGGTTTTAGTACTCGGAATAGGCAAAGATGATACTAAAAATTTAAATTTGTGAATAAGCCCAAAAACCACAGAAAACCAAGCTGCTTTGTGGACTTTCTTCATTTCTCTTCAGCATCTGATAATTTATTTTTAGAGAAGTGAGGGAAAGGAAAATAGCTAACAATTGTAGTTGAAGACATAAAGAGTAGCATTTGTTATTTCACAGGGGAGAAAAATAGTAGCTGCAGATTGCTAGTTCTAAGATTGTTAATAAAACCATAAAGAAAAGCCAGGGGCTATGTGGATCATAGTATGAAAAGCAGGAAAGGGCCCAAATCTGGTACTTCTGAGCCACAAAACGGTGAGTAAAGTAGCATCTCAGGTCAGGGCCTGTCTAGCAATTTACCAGATAGTCAGGCTAGTAAGTGTCACAAGCCTAGGAACTATGAATGAACAAGCTATTTCCCCACAGACCCAGGTACCAGACTTCAGTGAGCCACGTTGATACCATCTGTGAGAAAGGAAAAGGTGTAAGCAAAGCAGAAGATCTCCACATGTAAAGTGTTCTGTGTTCTCACTTATAATAGAAGTCAAACCTAGTACACACCTATGATGAGTCTTTCAGTATGGCAACAGTGTCGTTAGTACAAGAACAAACTAAGGGATGAGGGTAGAGGCATGTATTGACACAGCTTCTCATTTGGCCAAGAAATAGAACTGCCTTGATGACATTGCCCCAGTGCTGAAAACACTGTTAAATATTAGACCAACATTATAATGACATTCAAACAGAACCTACACAAAAGCCGAACTTCATTACAAGGCCACAGAGATTCAGTTAAAGTGGCTACTGCCTCTGCTGATGAACATCAAGTTCCCAGGATTATCTACACCAGAAGTACAAATTTAAGAGCTGTTCACAGGTGATGACACAGTTGCCTGTTCCACCAAGATGAAATGTCAAGAGAAGCAGCTAAGTCTAGGGGTTACCTGGGATAGTAAGCTGTGTAATTCATATAAAGCTGAGCAGCCTGAGCTGGGTAGTAGGTAACAGCTGGAGGAGCAGTTGTGGAGGCCTGGGGAGTCCTGGTGGTTGGCAAGAGGGCTTGTGGCTGGTAAAGCGCTGCCTCTGCTGGGATCACAGCTGCTGTCTGGAAAGCAGCATAAGCTGGTGGCGAAAGACCTAAGAACAAACCAGGACACAGCAACAAAACCCAATCAGAATGGTGATCTCTGCTACAGGAAAGGAATTATTCATCCTGATGTGATTAATACCACCTGGGCATGATTAATGAACACTTGTGCAAAGACTGCTCTCTAGCCTCTGCCCTGGAGACCCCTGCTACATCACCATGAATGACAACCAAGGCATTTGAAATGAGCAATTCCTGAGAGTTCGCAACTAGAGCTGAGCAGCCTTGTCCATATGTAAATGGAAAGTAGGGAACTTCAGAGTTACTCAAAGAAAGCATAAAGCCATGTGCATAGAGAAAGCAGGCGTGCACACCAACACACCCTCTGTTCTTTCTAACAGAAGTTGTACTCTGTGGGACAAAATTACCATAATATTAGCTACACATGGGCATCCACAACTGCTGACCATGAGTCTTCATGTATAAGCCTCCTGCACCTTCAAAACATTTTTAGGATCTAGCAAATGGAAAAAAGAATACCCCACACTAGATCACTAGTCTGATGCATTTTGATGAACAAATACCTGATTTGTATAGGAACATTAAGCTTGGCTTGGTGTGCAAATTGTTTTTATATACTATATTTGGCAGCTTTTTACTATTTTGCAAATACACATCAGTATCTGCTTTGTGATTTGGTAATGAGACTAACTAGAATGGTATAGTAAAGTTCCATTATAGTTCCACAATAAGGTTCACTGTAATCTTAAATAAATAAAAAAATAAAAATCCATCCAACTTCACCACTCTATGGTCTGTTAGCATATCATCCCAGTGGGTGTTTTCCTTCAAAAATAAGCCCATAGAGTACCTTCTCAATGCTCTAAGGCAAGATAGCAAGAGCACTCATTGGCAGCTAGAATACAGAATTTCTCCCCCTTTTAAAAATCCCTCTAATTCCAAGTAGGGTTCACTACAGCAAGTCTACCACAGAGCTCAGAAGAACAGTACACCCATAAAAAGCAAAGTGTGCAACAATTTCACTGGCAAGGCCTTGCTGCCCTCTACTCACCACCGAAAATACAATAAAAATGCCTCTGATCAGTCCCATTATTGCCCAAAGGGAACAATTCCAATCTCAGCATGTATAGATGGATGATTATTGATCATGGCAAAACCCAAGTCAAAAAGTGAAAGGCCACAAAGCTTCAGCACCTACCACATATCAGCCTTTAGCAGCAGAGAGCAGAAGAATTGGAGACTTACATGGTAACTTACATGGCGGTGGGGATAAGCCACTACGATTTAAAGTGCCACCCATTAAAACAAAGTTCATCTCCTCTCCTGAACACTGGAATACTTCCACATAACGGTCCTTCATCATTTTTTTGTGACATTTTTGAGCCACCATAAAGGCTTTGTCAGCAGATTTCATTTGGATAAAAGCATCACCTGATGGTCGTCCCTAGGGGAGGGGGTGGGGGTGGAATAATCGTAAGTCAATCTGCTATTAAAAAACATGCAGAGCACAAGAAATGCAGAAAGTACTAAGATCAGATGTCTACTGAAAGTCTGTATTGTTCTTCCATCATGTGGCACCAATGACTAATAACTCAACAATTATTTTTTGGAGCAGAAAGGCAAGACTCATGTAACCAGCACCCAGTTAACATAACTCTACTTCTGACTTCTGCAGAATGAAATAGAGAATAATTTAGTATGGAAACAAACTTTGGAGGCCTCTACTCCAAACATTGTTCAAAGCAAGGCTAACTTTCATGTTACATCTGGCCACTCATGGCCTTCTCCACTTGAAATCTGAGCATCTCCAGAGGTGGAGATTCCGCAGCATCTCCTGTTCAGTTGCCTAACTAATTTCTCATTGTGATTTTTTTTCCCCTTTTCACCCAATTGGAATTTTCCTTGATGCAGTTTATTAACAGTCTCTTATTCTTTTGCCATGAAGCTCTGGGAAGACTCTGGCTTTGCCTTCTCTGTAGCTATTTTTTTAGGTAATAGGACAACAGTATAAAGCTCCAGACATGCTTTAGTAAAGTCCATAGTTACATTAGAAATTGATTTCCACATCTGATTTTCTGCAACCTGACAGACTTGGCTGTATGTATAAAATATTAAAAACTTTCTTAACAAAAAAGCAAAACAAAAATAGTAGATCTCTCTCATATTTTCTTTAATACCTCAATATTTCTGTGGCTAATAGAGGTTATTTTTAACACGACAAGGAAAAAATATCCCTATGATTATGTCATTAAAATATATCCAAAACACAATTTTTAATTACCAACTTCCTTTAAAGCCTGAGAAGTGTCTAATAAGTTAGAAGTTAGGAAAACCTAATACTTCTACAAATACCACTCAAACTCATTGAGCAGGAACCCCAAAGCTGACAGAGCAGCTATGCCATCTAACATGAGACATTTCTGTCTTGTGTATTTCCAGCACTTGACTGAAACACAAAGTCCTATTTAAGACAGCCTCCAGGATAAAGCTATCATTAAAAGAACGAGCTTTATCCTCCCCAATCTTGTGCATACATATATAGAAAGAAAAGCACATGTGTATGTAAAAGGGGAAGACAAATGAGGAAAAGACAAACAGAACATGGTTTTCTCAAGGTTATAGAAGACTTAAAGCACAGCCAAGAACAGGTAAGCTACCCTGACTTCTAACTCTGTTCAATAACTGGAAAGTTAGCCCTCCCATGCAAAACACTGTTACCTGTTGATTAAGGACCATGTGAACTCCATGGGGCTTGATATCAGCTGTGGCATCTCCCATAAATTCCAAGATGTCATCAATGCCAGCAGTGTAAGGTAGGCCTCTGAGCCGGACACAGTCACGTATGCTACCCGTGGCAATGGTATATGGTGGGGGTATGACAGGAATTATGGGAGTTGGGAGAGTGGGAATAAGAGGTGTTGACATATATCGATTAAGTACCTGTTGGCAAAAAAGCACATTGATAGAGATTTACACACCATCTGGCTGAGCACAAATCAGTTCTCATAATACTATTTCACACATTTAAACAAATCCACTTCCAACATCAGAGAAAAAAAACCTTCTTAAATCAAATTATTGTGGATAGTTTCCTGTTGGGCATTTGAAAGTTTCAAACTCAGAAGGGGAGAGGGGAAGTCTAACAAATTTAATTTGCTAGACTCTAATAACAGACCTCTCTAATCTCATTATAAAAAAGCTAAAGGCAGATTACGGTTCATGTTGGAATATCCCAAGAAGGAACATCTGAAAGCCACATTTGTGCTAATAAACCAGTATTGTCACATACAGTTCTTACTTAAATTAGTGTAAATGAAAAACAGTCATTTTAAAAGAACTGAAACCTGAAATAACTAATAAGTAAAAACACTAGCTCTAATTCATTCATAAAACCTGATTGGTTAAGTGAGGGTGCTTGGTTTTTTAACCTGAGTGCTCATCTCCAAGTACAGGTTTTCAAGGAGTAAGGAGAAAAAAAGAAAAAAAAAAAAAAAAGAAAAAAAAAAAAAGTATAAGAATTATAGGTAACCTTGATCTCAACATTTTATTTTCTCTTGACTCATTCCCAAATGACAAAGGGAACTTAACTTGCTGTTGGGGCATACTGCTGAAAAACATATTTAGTGATGATTATCAGAAATAAACAAACATATTGTACCAAAAGAGGTACCAAAAAAGGCAGTTACAAAGCTTTAGTTTTCTCAATAATCATTCAGCCTAGGGAGTTTGTCGCAACAGAAGCCTTTTTTCAAGAATCTACTTGTAGCACATTTCAGGCCAGAAATCTTCTCCCTCAGTTGTGTATAGAATATTGCAATTACTTTGTATTAACACTAAGTAGATGAGAGCTGGCTTTACCTCTTGTAATTACTCAAACAAGCAGCTTGTAATTCCCTAAAAAAAAAAAAAAAAATCATCCCTTGCTCAAGCAGCAAAAAAATTAGGGTGTCACCCTAGACAGCTGTCAGAGGAAGAAGTAATGACATATTGGTAGAATACAAGTTTTATCCAGGTCTCCCTAACAAAAGTGAGAGCAAAAACTTGGTCACTGTGACAGAGTGTTTTTGTTCCTTAGAGGATTCAGCCTTGTTCTCTCGTGACAGGGGGGGGAAAAAAAAAAAAAAAAAAGGAAAAAAAATCTCACCATGCCATTTCACTTAGTCTTTTACAATACACATATCAGATTCTTGGCTGGTCTAATCTCTGTATCACAGTACTAAGGGTAAACTGCAGGTCTATAAGCATGGCTATTCTTTCCCTTGCCCCAGCCCTTCTATTGAAAAGGCTTCTCATGTCACATAGGTTGAAACAGTTAAGTTTTTACAGCCAGTGGTTATGCAAAAACCAGATCAAATCTCATGATGGTTACCTTTGGCATTATCAGTCTAGAAATATTCTGTGTCAGGCAGAAAAATGTGATTTTTTCACAGGCTCGAGTTGCTGGCCAAAATAAAATCATTTTACCAGTTCAAGAAGATGATTATAGGAAATGGTGAAGCATAGGGAAAAAAGTGAAATATATTATCTTAGGACAACAAATATTTCACTTCCTTTTACCAAAAATCAGATACATCCCGGTAATTCTTAAGTTTCCAACAAAGCAGTTGTAGGAAAAGCTAATTTAATGTATCCAGATTTGGATTTAATGTTAGAAATTCTGTACACAGACACCAGAATTTAAAGACAGTACTGTAGATTTCAAGAAGCATTACTACAATACTATCAATCTAGTATAATTTTAGAATTATTTTTGTGATTTCAGTCAATCCTTAAGAAGTAGGAGAAAATTATCCAATGATTTTTACTTTACAATCTGAGGGATGTTAAAAAAGAAAAACAAACAGTGGCAATAAAAAACCGAAAAAACCAATGCTGCACAATTTTCCATGCCAATCAGTAAGTACATATTGCTCTTTCTAGAGCTTGACATCTTTAATATAATAGACTTTCATGGTTGTCTACAATGTATTTGTGTGCAAGTGTTAGAAGAAATGTTTTAACTGTTAAGTTTTGAGTCTCACAGCCAATAGTTACAACCTGTTGGACTTCTGCTGCTGTGCTCCTGAAGAGTTCAATGTAACGTTTTCCAAGTATTTCTTTGTGCTTTTTAAGTGCATTCTGTGCATATTCTTCACAGGAAAATAACACAAATGCATCTCCTGTGGGCCTGCCATCTGGGTACTTGACAAAGAGAAGTCCCTCTTTCCCTCCTGTGACTGGGCACTCCGGCCCCAGGAACCCCAAGACATCCTCCTGAGTAGCAGTGAATGGAAGGCCTCTCATCCGGATGATAACTTGATTCTCCTTAGATAAGAACTGGGCCACTTCATTGGAGGTGCCTGGTAGAAAGACGACAGCATATGGTCAGCCAACAATGTATGATCATGCTGGTCAGTCAATTTGACACGACACAGGAGCGGCAAAGCATTAAGGAGCCACATAGGAGGTAAGTAGCTAGCAACAAACCCACAGAAGACCTGAGGCACTACTAACTCCCAGTAATCTATTTTGAAGTGAAAATCCCTTACCCTGAAAATGTGTCATATTTTAATGAAATTGGAACAAAGATAAGATTAGTGTGAAGTTATACAACATATATAGATCCCTCTACTTCAAAGGTTCATCTTCCTCCCAAACAGCAAGACCTGTCTGTGAACATCACAGCCCCAATGCTCACAGCTCAAATTCAACCACATGAAACCAGAACTTGACAGGGTCAAGTATTCTTGGAAGACAAAACAGGAAAAGCTACTTCATTATGTATTTGTGTCCTCAGTCAGGAAAAGAAAAAAAAAAAAAAATCAGAACTAAAACAAGACTCCTATGAACTTAAGTAATCACACTGAACTCCAGCATCACTTACCTCCTGCAATTTTTAAGAATTCTTCCCCAGTTGCTTTGTAAACCTTAAAAAGAAAAAAAAAAAAAAAAAAAATCACACATGAAAATTACAGCATTCAACTCAAACACACTCACTCTTCCACATGTGAGAGAATTGTATTTTGGTACTTTGAGAAAAACAGAAGTGTGGTTTGTTCTCATTTAAAACTGTGGTCTAAAATATTCAGGTTGCTCTCTGAAGATTTGTTTCAAGTCACTCTTTTTTACCTCAATGTATCTGCTACCCATGTGATGCTTATGTCTTTCCAGTGCAAGATCTCTCTGCTCCGAATTGACAAACCGAACTAATGCCTCCCCATTTCTTCTTCCTTGAGCATTCAGACAAAGAGCCACACCACCTCTGGAAGGTAAAGCCAACAAAAATAAACTTAGTTTAAATCTTTAATACATTTAATATATAATTGTGTAAGAATAGTAGGGAAATTAGACTAACATGGAGTTTACAGATTGAAAAAGAAATTGCTACTATCCACAACTTAATTTCATTTTTAATGTAACACAATTGTACTGCAGAATCCACTTCGGTGAGATCTTGGATCTCATGCTGTTCACCACTTTCTCAACTTCCACGCAGATGTAAATTTGCAAGCCCTTCCTATCATCTCAGTGTTGAGAATCTGGAATACATATTAACTGACAGGTATGCTAAATATATATATATACAGAGGTGTACACATATCAGCCATATGAAAATTTCTTCCAAACAGCACTTGAAGGTTTCTGAATCTGGCCTCTTTTGGAGGTATAGCAGAATACTGAAGAGTCGACACAAAATTAAAGCATCTATTATATCTTGCAGTAGGAGTTTCTCTCTTTAGGTACTAGCAATAAATGAACGTATGTTGGTTTTCAATTGATAAATCTCTTTTCTTCTTCACACACTTCAAAACTTTCTTGCACACCTAAGGCTGGTAAACCTGTTCAGGCATCATGACCTGGGTGGGGAGGGGCCTGGGTGGGGAAAGACAGTAGAAGTGAGGACTCTAGTGGGGGGTGGAGGGGATGTATGTTAAACAAATATTAACAGAACTTGCTGTTAAAGTCAAAAGTGATAAAGCAAAACAAATTCTTATTATCTTACTTGGCAATGTTAAGTCCTTTGAAAAATCGAGCAATATCTTGGTCTGATGACTGCCATGGCAAACCTCTGGCACGTATTACTGTCTCACTGTCCACTGTTTCAGATTTACTACTGCACAGAAAGAAAGAGAAGCCAAAGTAAGATTTAATCTAGGTTTTCCATTATCTTACCAAATTTCACTTTGCAACTAATGTAACTTGTAAATCAGGAGTATATTTGCTGTTGACACTCTTCCAATTCCGTTACTCCTTTCAATAAAGAAAGGAAAGATAACTGGGATAATCCTTTTGTGTGTACAACGCCTAAGATGCACTATGTTGTCACCACATTGCAGTTCCTTAAAAAGAAAAAGTAGGAAAACTGTCTCAAAGTCAAGTAATAAGGAACTGGATTAATTTTATTTGAAAGATCTAACAATCCAACATGGATGATTACAAGACAGTCCTAAATATGAATACATATTACTTATGCTTAAGATGTTTCTTTCTCCAGTTACTGTAATGCCTTTGAACACAAAGAACCATTCTGTTTCTTCTCTCCCTAAACCCAATATGCAATACAGCATATTAGACCACTCTTCAGAAGCACCACGTAGGTCAGTTGCATATAGGGCGCACTAGCCATTACCCCTGTTGACTTAGGGAAAGTTCACAAATATTTCTTCACCACTGGGTAAGATAAGTCAGCCTCACTGCCATGCAAAACAGAAGCTAGAGAACAAAGAGCATTTAACTTGCAGTGACTTTAAAGTGACGGACTAAAGTACAGCATTCAACATACCAGCTATAGTCTGTCTACACTAGACTACTGAATATACTATTCCTGTTCTCAGGAACCAACCTACTTTCCCAGTGACCATGGCGAAATATTCACAAGCTTTCCTTCCTGTAGGCAAGGCATCTTTAGTTGTAAACAACCGTGACAAGGGCACTTACCAAGGACCTGTTTCGTACTTGTATTTCACAGTTTCAGGCTCAGTAAATACATGATCTGCAACAAAACAGGAAGTTTAAATATAACCAGGGTCAGTGATTACTTAAGAATGACAGTACCACTGCCAATTCTTACAGGAAAGAAAGATTTCAGCATTCTGTATAAATAGTTCACTTACCACTACTTTCAGAAAGCATGCTGAAAATGATAGCCACCATGGTTTTCACTTGCCACACACCAAAGTCCTCTTCTGTTTCATCTGTCCCCAAGCCTAGATCTAAACAGGTGATTACAGAAAATAACAGACTTGCACAACTATTTGTAAACAAGTCATAAGGCTTTCCTGATATTAACACAGAAACGGTAATCAAATTTACTGGTCTTAGTGGGAACACATGACCATTAGACAACTGCTCATAAACTGGTTAATATTCACTTTAACGGTCAACAGTCTGAAGACTATTGATAGCTTACATCATTTCAGTGTTAACAGTTAAAAAAAAAAAAAGCAACTGAATAAGTTCCTATCACTTCAAACATAACTGAACTTTAACCGCATTCAGCTGAGCCACAACAATCCTCCTAAAATTTAAATGTAGGGTTTTAGGTTGGTTTGTTTGTTTTTAAACTCAGTTCAGTCAGGATCATACAACAGAACTATTACTATCTGCAAACAGTAGCAGCTTGCAGGCCAGCTGGTGCTGAAAAGACCCACTGATAGCTAAGCCTTTGCGTTAAGATCAAGTATCAATGCAGGTGATGTTTTTCTTTAGTGGATTTACTATATATGGTTTAGAACTCAGCGTTAGACTCAAATTGAAGAAAAAAAATTACAAGCAGAGCCATTCCACTCAACACACACTTAAGCAAACATTCCTTCCATTTTATCTGTGAGTTTTTAAAATACACATCTTAGTTTAGAAGAATAAAACCTGTAATGATCACAGAGATAAAACCTAAGGAAGCATAATTGATTCTGGTGTAAGAGCTGCAGCAAAAGGATACATTCTGCCATGGTCTTGATAGTCTGATCTTTTACGGCGGCTGAACTAGGGTAGCAAGTATGAAATTCTTTGCGCAGATCATAAAAGGAATAGAAGCAGTCTGACAGCAGGAAGTTCTACAAGGAAGGCAAAAAGTTTGTTTTGTACACACCATTGCTTTAAATTCCGATTAGTATTTTTGGACTGAATGAGGCAGTCTCAAAAATCACATAGTTGCATGTCATCAGCTTGTCTATGATAGACCAGTTTAGTTCTTTTGTAACACAGTTCAAATTCCATAGCCTTACAGAATTAGATCTCTAGATGAGCAAACCCAAATAGCTTCTGAGAGGCAGACCTGTGCAAAACAGCTAGAGAAGATGGATGGGGAAGAAAAAAAATTAAAATCTAGGTTTTGCTGTTTTACAAATACTCCCATTCTCCCATTTAGAATACTGTATTTTCTCTTTTCTGGCTACACTGAAAAGCAATATTGTACCAAAACATGATAACAGAGTTTAAATAAATATTGTTACAGTGTACATTATTAAACAAACATTTAAGCAGCCCTTCACTCAGACATTAGCTTATTTTTTCAAGGAATAAAACAAATAATTCTGGTCTAATTCACTACTTTCTCTCTTGCACTCTCTAGCTGTTTTACTATATAAAAGTTTGACTTCGGTCTAGCCAAACAGCAACCACCTTTGTACCTTTGTAAATAAAGAGTTAAGTAAAGTCACAAGGTAATGCTTCTTAGAATAGTAGGAATAGCAAGAGCTAAGGTCCGAGGCTTACTGACATTTAACATGCAGGAAGAAATAAACTTTCTCAACTAAAAAAGTATTGAAGGAGAAAAAAAAGATAAAAAAAGATAAAGAAATACAGTATTACAAGACTCAATACTTGATCAGATCCATTCCTTGATCTGGTATGGACAATTATTTCTTCCACAACATTACAGTATTTGTTTTGGTTTAGCCCATTTTTTTCAGGAGGGAAGAACAAAGAATTACCCACAAAAAAAGAAAAAAAAAAAGTAAAAAAAAAGTACTATCATGTTTGAATGTTAAATAATATTCCTGCTTTCTTACTTGCTTCATCCCTACATAAACATGCGCTTTTCATAAAAAGTCACAGTGTTATGTCTTAATATAACACAAATGCCAAATGAATATTTGTAGAAACTCAGCGTGAGCCAATACCCTTATATAGAGAAAAAAAAAAAAATACATCAGTCAACTCCTTACATGTCAGCAGTTCCCATTCCTGCAGGGTTCCTGCAGACCCTGCCAAGCAGGCTAACTCAAGAGCCACCACTCTGCACAAAGGCAAGATTCTTCACCCTGTGCAAGACAGCCTGCTCTAAGCCCTTGCAGGAACTTGGAGTGGGAACTGCTGCTTCATGTGGGAGTAGCAAATAAGCTGTAGCACTACTTCCCACTGAATAAATGCAGATGGGGAACCGCTGTCATTCTCCAGGGCAAGTCACTGCTTGTGTGTTTACCCTCTACAGGACATTGACACACAGCTCCTAACAATTTCAGATCTTGGCAGAAACCCGTGGCTCCACACAGAACCTGTGGTTTAACTCAAGCTTAAACAAAGCAATAGTTCTTAGACCCGCACCTTTGCTTCCATTTCTTGAGACACAGAATTCAAAGTACTTGTATTGTTCCTGTCTCTGTCCTGTCTTCCCTAATTTTCCTCTTCATTATGCTCATCTAGGAGTCCTCCAATACTGTAGCTGACTTCCAAAAGCAAGTGCCAAAAACTACTTCTCTGCTACTCAGTGTTGAGACAGGGAGGGGATCACCTTAAATATTCTTGGAACACTATAGTTCCCAAGGTTGAATTGTGTTGCTCATCTCAAACTCACATAAGCTATTTTCTTTGATGTCCTTAAAACACAGTACTGCCCTTCTGCATCAGTTCTGATCTCATACCTTCTTAGATGTTTCTGGGTGGAGGACTTGTCGAATAAGTAACTGGCCATCACTGCAGAGTGTGTAAGAGCTCCTTCCAAGTACTTTCAAATCACTGGATACCAGCTGACTAAACTGAAAAATGAAATGATAAATTTCATTATACTGACCAATAGAGATAATTCCATAAAGCAAGCACCTACCATTATTACAACACTTTTTTTTTTTTTTTAGAAGATAAAATAATTCAGCACTTTGTAATAGCTTTTGAAAAAACTTGATGGAGAACAGACATGGGCTCCTGATAATGGTAAGCAAACAATGCGCATTTGTGGAATAGAAAATAAGAACACCAGCAGTATGGTAAAAAGAACAATTAGGACAATATGGCAGAATTATGAGTTCATATGAAACATCATGGTATTATAAGGGTAAAGTTTAAAATCTGAACTAACTATAATAAAAGCTATGAAATATTTGAAAGAAAACACCTCTCCAGATCAATCACAATACTGATTTTGCCATAGCCTTTCTTCACTTATGGCACCTTTGACTTCGGTTATGTCCATAATAAATTTTTATTTTTTTTTTTAAATTTGAACTTCAAAAAGAAAACAGCTACCCATCAGGATTTACTAATGTTTCAAAAGTTATATGCTAAGAAAAACTGAACAAATTGTGGTCTATTACCTCCAAAAGTGAAATTATAATCAAGTCGGATCCAAACCAATGAAAGTTCTTCATAGAGATACAATGTTACAAACACTAGATAAAATTACTCCCTACCTGTAAGGATGGATAACCCCCAGTAGGTTAATTCAAGAAGAAAGGGCTCCATCTGTCTTGTTCAATGTTATTTTCCGTAATTATCCAATAGTTTCCAGCCTTTTATTACTCCATACCACTGTTAAACTCCTTGCTCATAATAGTTAAATAACGTATTATAGTATCTACTTGTATCAAATCAGTAAATAGTAGCTGGTAGCTAACTTTCAAGGGGACAAATATAATTATTCTAAGCTTCCCTCTTGATGCTACTCCCTCCCAGGAAAGCATTGCCTCACAAACAAAGCAATAATTAACATCATGATGCAGTAGCCACCCACTACTCTCGGCAATAGTTTACAACTCCAAAACAACCACCCCCAAAAGCAAATTACAAGTTGACTTGAAACTCAGACAGTATCTTTATGCTGTCTTTTAACCTGTGTATGGGAAGAAAAGATGGTTGGTTTCTTTTATCATCAACACATGTGAGAGTTTACATAGTTACAGTCTCTGCTCAGGAAAGATGATGTCTTAATGATCTGATCCCACAGCTACACAGTATTCACTGTGTGAACAAATGTTGCAGCATCTGCATCCCAAAGGTAAGGCTCCACAAGGCAGAAATCATGTATTGAACATGATTTAGTAGAGGCAGAGACACGATTACCCAGGCTTTGTTTCAAAATAACTGCTCAAATCCAATTCAGGCCCTTTTCTAGGCTTGGACAGCAAACCAGCATTCCACTACCACTTTGAGTTCAGAAATGATATGTATTAGCCACTACTACAGAAAGACAGATAACTGAGGGACAGAGCTGGGTAAGGAGAAGCACTTACATCAGCATCTTGTGTAAGTTGCTTAATTTGCAGATATAAATATATCTATAAAAAGGAGTTCTTTAATATCAAACAGAAAATATTTGAAACTTTAAGAAAGGTGAAATATCCCCCCCTCAAAAAAACCTTTACAATGCAATTCTTTGCACACTACCAAAAGACACACACATCCCATACACTCCCCCCACTGCC
>NW_010972528.1:3601430-3601745 GCF_000737465.1 Haliaeetus leucocephalus | reverse complement strand
CACTGCCCCCCCCCCAAAAGTTGGGGCACCCCTCGGAGCTGCCCCCTGAACCTGCCCCCGACTACGAGGGGGACGAATCCTTCCTGCGGCGGGTGCACCACATCCTGCTGGAGGTGAGGGGGGGTCCCCAAAACCCACGGGGGGTCCCCGAAACTTGGGATGGCCCCCCCGACCCCCCCCATGTGTCCCCCCCCAGGTGGAGGTGCTGGAGGGGGTCCTGCAGTGCCCGGACTCGGGGCGTCGCTTCCCCATTTCCAGGGGGATCCCCAACATGTTGCTGAGTGAGGAGGAGGCCTGAGGGGGGGGGCAGGTTGG
>NW_010972528.1:3517425-3601200 GCF_000737465.1 Haliaeetus leucocephalus | reverse complement strand
TTGTTTAAGGATGATTTAAAGTCAGAAAATTGAGATCTGAGAGTGCTCAAAATACCTCAGTTGATGTGTAAACACCAGAAGAAGAAGAAAATTCCAGAGGACTCAAAAGGAACCACTTCAGAAATGCAGTTCTGGGGACTGCCACAATCACAGACCAACAACAAATATTCCCACTACAACAACAGACATGAGGAGAATTGCCTTCTTACTACATGTAGCACCTTATTACTTTCTGTTTTAACTTCTGGGCACAGTAAAGAGCAAATATTTGTAAAAAGGGTTTGGAAATGGTGATAGGAATTAGCCTCCAGAAGCTATACAGGGATTCTTGCCAAAAGGAAGCAGTCTTGCTGATGAACGGTAATAAAACACTCCCCAAACCTTCAACTTTGTACCCTGTGCTTCTGAAGATGCACAAGAGCCCATATATAAAGAGTGCAGTTAGGGGGCTATTTTGATCAGGTACAAGAAGAAATCCAACATGCACAACTTGAAAGAAGCAGCAAATGTACGCAGCCTCCTGCTTTACAAATAAAACATAAGAATTGTAGTTCAAAAAGTCTTCACCAAGTTAGAAAACAAAAGGAGAAAAATGTTTGGACAAGGGAGGAAATGCTCAGGCTAAATCGTATAAGTCAAGTTGGTAAAAATCTAGACTGTTGCACTGAAATGTTCACTTTTTTTTTCAGATGGTGTTTCCCACACAACATACAGCTGAAAAGACAGATACACAATACAGCTATTTTCAGAAGCCCCTGGTGAGAAGACATCAAGAAGAGTGAAATAGTGCATAAGGACACTGATAAGCCCAATACTCCAAGTGTACTAAGGTTTAAAGAAGGCATGAGAGGCAGCATTTGTTTTTATTTTTAACTGAGCCCAAGTATTTGCACTGCACATTTATTAAATGTCAGTGATAACATTCAACATTGCAAACTCCTTTCCAATGGGACAATCAACATATCAAAACAATTCTCTACTTTTCTTACTAGAAGCTAGCAACTTAAAGTGCCTTAGATAAAATACCACAAGGTTGGCAGGCCTTGCTGAGTGCTTATTTAGAAACTCCTGTTTTAAAAACAGCCTTTTTCAAACTTTGCGGTGTGCTGCTCCAGAAGAGGGCAAAATGAGCGTGGGAAGAATAGTCAGGAGACATAAGCAATCCTTCCTATCCAAAATAGCTTAGTTATTGCATGGGTTAACTGAGGAGAGGAATGAGGTAGCAGAGTATGAATGGGAAGATTCACCTAGGAGAAGAGCATGGAGCAAAATAGCAAGCATAACACTGCCACAGAGGAACGACAGATATTTGAGGTTAGCCTGAACAGGCTTCTTTCATCTACATGATATGTGTCCAAATTCTGGAAAGGTTAAATATGAAAAGCATAGCTCTGGACCAGCTCTCATTACTAGAGATTACACTGGACCCTTAAGTCTTTCAGGCAATAGATACAGCCTATCACATATATCAAAAGGAGTTAAACCAACCAGTGCAGATGTGTTTATAAAGTCACATTGAAATACGAGTTAAACAATTCAGCATTCCTGCAGAATAGACATCTTCAGCCTCCTTTTTCACACTATGAATTTCAGGCAGCATCTCAAAAAGCAACCTTGAACCAACATACACCCAAATGCAGCAAGCTAAGGACAAGTTAAGACCAGTGCCAGATTTACATTACATTTTTCTGTCTCACATGTTGAACAACCTGTCCACAACTCTGTCATTTCATAAATTCCATCCACATCTCCCTCTCTCCACTAATAAAAACCATCTCAGCTATTTACCTCCTATTATTCATCTTCATGCTGTCCTCCATAGCACTCCCCTACTTCAGCATGCAAAGCTGCCCCACCTGGACTTCCTCCACCAAGCTCACACACCCTGTGTTTCCCCTGTTAATCTACTCATTTCATAGCAACAGAGTTACACAGAGTGTTAATCACCACTGTTTGCATCTTGCAACCAGCCCTCATTTCAACTGCAAGAACCACGCTGTATTGGCATCACCCTCCACCCTTCATTGCTTATTCCACCAGATCAGTCTCTCTAGTAGAGCTCTGATGAATCATTCTGTATTTAAAGGAATATGTTCAATAATTCAGTACTGAGATTAAAAACTGAACAGAGAGAAGAGGAAGAACCAAACAAACTGCTCTGTACATTTACCTCCAAGAAACCTGAAACAGTTCTTGGAGAAAAAGGTGGTGAGAGGTAAGGACAGAGTTTGAGCACCAGTTTGAAAAACTGGCTAAACAGGATTTTGGTCATGTAGCTGAGAGCACAAAGAGAGCAAAGAGACATGTTTCGCCAGCAGCAAAGATGGATGAAAGCCAGCACAAGCTGCTATGTTTTCTGCAAATGAATCCCAAGTGGCTGAAATGACACAGCCCCCTTCATGTTGCCTTAACTATAACTGAACAAAGCTGTGGATCTTAGAGAAAAAAGAAGATTCCTCATTAAGCCCTTTCTATAGTTATGATGCATGAAGCACTAAAATAAACCTCTGGCTATTTGGATATTCCCTTCTCCCTAACTAAAAATAGCTCTCATCCTTGAGAAAGGCCACTGCATCTGCACTGTATCTGTGCCTGGCATGGTAATGAAATACTGAGATAATTCAGTTGCAGGATGCATTCATGCTGTCAATTGAACCATTTCTAAAACACCAAGATACTCTGGGGGATTCTCTTTTTAATTCACCTCTGGGAAACAGCAGAAAATTTGGCTGCTTCTTACTCGTCAGACCTCCAGCAGCTCCTAGTGCATCTTCAAAATGGGATCCATTCCTTTAGCAATGCACTTCTCTTTTTTGCTTCTTTTAGCCCCACTGACCCATCACAGCTAACAGCACCAGACAAGACACAAAAATATTCACAAAGCTTCAGAATTAAAGGCATCCTTGCAATTTAACTAGGTCTGGAACGTTATGCTAAAGCATAACATAAAAATCCAGAAATAAGCTTAGCTTGTAGTCCATGCTTAAACTAGACATAAATCTATTCCCAAGTAGAAAGATGAGTTATTAGATTTATCAATATCCTTTGCACAAAGGATGGTCCTCACGGTGTGGGGACATGGTTTCAAATCAGTGGTATCGACAGGCATGTTACTAAATTGCCCAGAGAACAATGTGGTGATTACATGTTCAAGTTTCTGCCAAATTAGCACATCAAAAAGTGCTCATTTTGACTTCTGTGCCATCTTTAGACTTAGGCAGCAGGACAAATCACACCTCGTCCAGCAAAAATTAAGATGCAAGATGGACAGATGATAATTCATTTGGGATAAAGCCTGTCAAAAGAATATGAACAGGCTTAGCATTCTAGATCAGTCTTTGGAAAAAACAAAAAAACCCCACCACAAACCCCAAAACTTATTCAGGAGTGACATCTTTTGGTCATTATTAAAAGGAAAACTTTCAGGAATAACTTAGAAGAAAAGATATTTCGGCTCATCTAGGCCTATATGTTCCAATATATTCCCTTGAGCTTAAAGAACTCATATTACTACTATGTAGCTGTCCTAGAGAAAGTGAAAATATACTCTACAGATCTGTAAAATACACTGAGACAAAAGAAGTTTTAGCTGAGGCACATAAACATGAACTGCTTACAATCTCTTTTGCTCAAAACTGAAAAATTAGCTATATGTGGGTTTTTTTCCCATATTCATTTTAAGAAATCAAGAATAAATTTCCACTGTGACCAGCACACATCTCCATGCAAAGCAAAAGCTAGAGATCTCTTGTAGATATCACTTGCAAATTATTTTACCTACATAAGAGTTTTCCTCCAGTAATTAATTATTATAAAAAAAGGTGGAGGGCAGCATAGAACCATTCCAGGCAGGCAGCTTTAATATACAGATATGTATCTCTGTGTACACATGCATATGTTTATGTATAGAATTATACATAGTGACACAAATTATTGTTTTAAAAATCTCATCATATCAGCTGAACTTTCATGTCTGCATGCCTAACAATTCAGACTAAATTTATAAAATTACTTCTAAATTTCAATTCACTATATTTCTCAACATTTTCTTTAAATCCTGAAATTTGTTACATTTTATTAGCATAATGAAGTTTGAGAACTACAGCTCATAGTCTATCAGACAGATTATCAAATAGAATTTACCAAACTAAATCAATAATACTATAAGATTTATACAGACTCGTGCATATATAGCGGTGTTTTATGTCGTAGAAAAAAAATAAGTAGCAACCACATAAAGCACTTCTTTTTCAATCCAGAAATATCAGAGTTCACTCTCATGCATACTCTCACACTTCACTATATGCAAATTGTCAACTGAAAGAGATGTTAAACTTTTCTAATTGCAGGTCTCCTAGCAATGAGACCACATACTTCACATATTAACATCATATATACTACCACTTTGCAACAAACACCACATGTGCTTAGACTAAAGCCATACTGTTTATAACCATGTATGATACCCAGACTTACTTGTGTTAAAAAAAAAATCATCATTACTTATTAGACATTACTGTAATTCACTACATTAGAGGTTTAGACTGTCTTTTAGGCCTTTGGTGTGGGTCATTCTTTGCTTGTAGCATAGACCACATAACAACGATCTGTCTTCTTTCAGGTAAGAGAAGCATGGAAAACAAATGACAATCTCCAAAAAGGTGTCTCTGAAGATTCTCTACTCCAAGTTTTTCTTCAACAGGCAAAGATATTGCAGTTCTTGCCTCAAAGCCTGATTTTATGGAAAGTCCTCTAAGATTTATTGCCAGAAAACACCCAAAACCAATTATATAGTTGCAGGTGCAGTTCCTGAAAGGAGATCTCCAGTGGCTGAACACCGAGATGGGCTGCCCAGCAAAGTTGAAGAGTCTCCATCCTTGGTGATATTCAAGACCCAACTGGACATGATACTTCGCAGCCTGCTCTAGATGAACCTGCTTTCAGGGGTTGGACTAGATGACATCTATAGGTCTCTTCCAACCTCAGCTATTGTGCAATTCTCTGATGTCTTTGGACTCTCTGTTTTGCCTACTCTGCAGCTACACTAAAGCTCATTACATCAACGCCGCCATAGTGTATACATGTGTGGGGGTAGGTGTGTTTGGGGAAGGATGTGTTGTCTGGGGTGAGGGGGAAGGGGAGGAAATCAAGAGATGAGATGCAGCCAAATTTGATTAACAGAAATCTTCTGCCACCAAAACATAAGCAAGATTGGAGCATCACCAAAAATCAAATATCCAGCAACACTGAAGTTAAGATTTAAAGATTTAAAGGCTCTAATACAGCATGAGAAATCTCAAGAGCAACAAGCCACGGGTTTGATATACAAAGCCTGAACACACACAACATACCATGACATGTCAACTTCAGGAAATATTTTCACTTGGACTTTGTGCCTCAGACCCTACACCAATGAGGGTTTCACATTTATTTACAATACTCTCCATTGGCAGTTTTCTGCTTCTTCACTCTTCAAACCCTGGTAATAATGTCAGCCTTATCCATGCAATGGAGGAATTTAAAGCATGTCAATACTACTGGGAGGTGCACAGACTGCATTTCAGCAGTATTTACAAGTATGATAACCCTTTATTGTGCTAGGTAACTTTTTAAACAGAGAATCCTATAGTAAGCCCTTGCCTTTGTTCATCTGTTAACTGCTATTCCACATGGCTGATAATGGATATATGGTGACCTTGTACTGAAATTGCTGTATGGAAAAAAAGTGTAAGCTACAGTGCAGCCACAAGCTGCAGCATATTTTCGCCCCTTCTAGCAACATAGGAAAAAATACTGTATTTAGATACTATTCAGACTCAAACATGAAAAAGAAATTGCCCCTTGGTTTTATTTCTTTGCAGGGGAAACTTGCAGAAGATGACAGAGGCAGCCCAGGTCCACTCACTAGACATGTTCAAAAACAATATTGCCACTTTGATTTCTCCTATTAAGAGGAAAGCAATTTTTTTCTCTACTGAACACTAATGCCCTAAACACTAACACTGAAGACTAGCCTGGACAAAAGCATGGTTTTCATTTCCAGCATGCCACAGACAATATAACTGTGCTCAATATGACCGGTCAAGTTACATATCACCATATGCCTCCTGAGGTACTATAAACTGTATTAAATAACTGAATGAGTAATCAGTCACAATGGCCACCATAAATGTAGTTGGGAGAGAGAGATATGTACATATTACCCAAAACCAGTCAGATTTCCCATCCAACTTTGGAATTTGCAAGGGTAAGAGCAAGTTTGCTCTCCTTAGTCTCAAGGAGATGCAGGATGTGGCACTGAGCTTCAATGCCTGTAGACTATCTTCTCCTCAAGTATATTATGTTGCTTCTTCCTACCTACTAACCTTGCTGTCACTTTGTATTCTTTCCTGACTAGAGGTCCAACAACAGCAAACCAGGTACCACACAGCCTGCTGCTTCTGCTGCTGTTCCAAAACAGTTTCATCTATACTGGGTGCCTGTATAGGCATAAACTCATATTGTTGCCTTTCTCACAGAAAGAAACTAACTCTTTTCCACCCATGGCGTGAGATAACAAAGGTAACAGGGTTAAGGTCTCAACTACCCTATGCTTGGGGTTCTGCCATAAAATTCCAAACATGACAAATCTTCCGAAGAAGTAGTTAAAAAAATACAGAATTATATTTTTAAAGCTATTTAAGATATCCACTTTTATCTTTTACTTTGTTGGGAAGCTGAAGTTTCAGGAAGTAATACCACCCTGTCCTCCTCCTTGCTGTCATCACACAGGTCACCACAGAGTTCTCAAGTCAGGAAGGCACACAGCCTACGTATACCTCTTATAATGACTGAAAGAGTTCAAGGGAGAAAAATGGATGGTACTTATCAAGCTTATCACATCCTTCCATTCAACAAAACATAGAAAAAGTACTTTAAAATTCACCGTACTGCTTCAGAATTACATAGAGGGACTGGAAACTTTAAGCTTAGGTGAGGGTAGCCTACAGTTAATTTTCTGCATAAAAATAGGTTTGTTTATCATGGTTCAGCAACAGGAAGAATATGAAATACAGAAATGGAGCAGCAGTTGTCATGCTCTTTGTCTGTCCAGTGACAGTTTGTAGAGCACAGAAAACAGACTATTGTGACTCAGGAATGTGATAAGCTGTCTTAAGGGTGAAACTTCCACATTATTTATTTCTTTGGTTCATTTTAATTGGGCCTGGGTCTTCGTGCAACAAAGTAAACAATAGCTAACAAAGTTTTAATTCTTCCTAGGAAAGAATGCAAGAATCTAACCTTCTGGCAAGACAAAGATCTGTCTAAGCCATGCCACTTGAGCATTTTATGACCATTTTTCATTAATTATTTCTTAGATGGAAGTTTGCAGCATCAGATTATTTGCATGCTTTCCAGCTATGGCATCTACAGAATCTAATTCAGGTAATGCATTAAGTGTAAAAGGCAAGACCACAGTTCAGGCCACCTAAATGTCACAGCAATCAGGTCACAGCTTTTATCTTCAAAAGCACAATCTGTTTTAATAAGAGAGTGTTGAAATATGCAGAGTACTGCACAAATAAGCTACTTGAAGTTAGCCTTGTGTAAGATAAAGCACCCCAGTCCAGCAACATAAGAATTTCAGTTTCTGGACTTACTTTACTACTATATTATGTGTCAGGAAACTGCTAAATAAAGAAACACTTACTGAGATAAAAGGAGTTTTCACCTTTAAATTAACCTGTATGAAAGAGGCCACTAGCTAGCAAAAACAATAAAATAATGCAAAAGAGATGCATACCTTGCAGAACACCTTAGCATTTGTCAGCATAAATTATTCATTAGTCTGTCTTTAAGCAAAAGGAAACCTGAAATATTAGTAATGCAAAAAATCCATACCCTATCAACCTTTTACCTACATTTCAAGCAGGATTACAATGGTGCCTCACACTCCTCACAGGCTGCTTGCTATCAGCTCAACTCACAGAGCAACTCATTACAGCCTGAAAGACAAGGTTGAACATACTTTCCAAACCCTAGGTTTTAATTAATGCCATGACTGCAATATTTCCTAAAGTCTTGATCTGTGCACAAGCTTGCTCTCAGTGTTCTATACCTCCCCCACTCCCACTTACCTCTGTTTCAAGGACAAACTTTCATTAGCGATGTGATCTTTAGCACTGGCTCTATTGACTGTAATGCATGGTACTGCTCTATTTACTCAACACTACCTCATTGTTTGTAGTGCAAGCTTAACCAGTTGTAGGAGAATAGCCAACATCTGTAAAGTTAAAGCATTTTTTTTCTATTGGGTTGTTTTTCAGGTTGTTTTTTTAGTAATATCCAGGGAAAGTAGAAAGAAGAGGAGACATAAAAAGAAGACATACCTATTACCCACAATTCAGTTTCCTTCAGATTCTCTCATACTCCTGCCTCTCCTTTAAATTTATACTGTAAGAATACCATAGGCATGGACTTTCCTGAGTAACAGCCTTGAGATCCATGAAGTATCTTTGCTTATATAAGAATCCAAGTGATTCTTGCTCAAACCCTTACAAATACCAGGGGAAAAAAAAAAAAAAAAAAAAATCAAACTTTTATAAACTGGCTCTGCTCTGCTTCAGAAATAGAGTTTCCCTTTCTTGTTCAACATGCTTTCACAAAAACACAAAGGAGAAGTGGAAGTAGATCCCGAGGTCAGCTTGCCTTTAATCTCTGAAATTTTAAAGTCACAGATTAGGGCAGCTACCCCATGCATCAGGAATTGATTATGTTTGCTAAAAGGAAAAATGAGAGTAAGAAATTATTAGCTCTAAGATTTTAGCAGTTCATAACTAAGACCAGAATTTACATTTGGCCTTCCAAGGGATTCAGACCTTCCCAATACAGAACAAGGACATCAATGGTGACATTATAATGGTGACATTATTGAGATGTTGCTTCCTCTTACGGAACTACATCCTCTCTTTCAGGTAGCTTCTTGTTTCCAAAGTGAGTTCATTATGACTGAAAAACTTGATATGAGTTGTCTGGAATACGGAGGAAGTCATACAGCTTGTGATCAATTCTCAGCATCTGAGGTTTATAGGAAGTGGGGGTTGATTTATGTTTTCTTTTGTTTCTTTAAGCACACCACAAGAGCAGCAGTTTTCTTCTCCTGCAATTCATATTTACATGGTGACATTTCACATGCTTTACATAAGCAGAAGTTCATCCTGTAACAGTTTAATTCTCTTGTCAGAAGTAACACTGGCTAATACACTCAAGTAATCAATCAAGCAAACCCCAAAACTCTGTCATAGTCATATTCTTGTGACCACTATGTATTTTCCAGTTCTCAACCTCATGCATCCCCCTCTAATCCAATAGTTATTTGATTCAAGAGGTTTGATGTGTTATACACTGTTTTGTGTCTCTCTTCAGGTGCAAAGGACTCCTAAATTAACTTTCAGGCTTTCAGGTACACAGCTACAATAAGATCTACTTACAAAGCAAAAAATCCACAGTGATTTTTGCATTTTTATTTTCCAGGTTGCATACTATAGCTCTACTTTACTCTTAGTGCAATTCACTGCAACAGAATTACTTATGAGGAAAGTAGTTCTGCCGTAATTTCTGTAAAGACATTTAATTTCACATACTGCCAACGTCTACACAATTCACTATAACGTTAAAGCACATGCTTAAATTTCTCTAGAACTAGAGCCAGAGAATGGTAACACCACTAATTAAGTTGTGATCTCAATTTAGTAAGAATGATAACACAGTTCAGACACTGCCCTAGAGTAATAGAACCTTTTCTTTTAAGCTAACAGGTGTCCAAAATCATCACAGGAGCCAAGTTTTTGCAAAAGAGAATACAACTGTTTCTTAACCTTAAGTTTCTTTCCAATATTTTACTGCTAACACAATATGTATTTCTCAACACTTTTTGCCCCTCTCTGCCCACCGCAGTTCTACACAGAAGGGGTGGGGGGAACTGAAATATTTTTAAATAGAAGTTTGGGAGAAGTGGCAGGGTTTGGGGTTTTGTTTTGTCACTCATCACAAGTGGTGAGCATTTAAATTTCAATTTCCAATAACTTTTGCATAATATTTATCTTATAACTCACATCTACCTTCACAGCATGTGGATTTAATGAATGAAGGACAGATTAGTAAAGCAGCTGTTTATAAACAAAGCAACAACAGGGGCTATTGTATAGAAGTATACTGGAGTAAGCTGTGAGCAGTTTAAAGAACATCAACACAGATTTATCAGAGCAAAGCACTAAAAAATGGTTTGTAGAGCAAACATGACTTCCGATTCAGTACCTTCTTAGGACACACACACGAAGTTGCCTTTCAGAGTACCAGTATTTTCCTCCTTTCTTGAAATCAGGTTGTAGCTAACAGAGATTGATCATGAAGGAAAACAACATGATATCTCTGCAGTTTTTAATGCAAAGCAGCAACTATTATGAAGAAAATAAAAGCTTTTCCAGAGCAGACAGGAGATGGCAAAGACATGAATGTGAGGAAGAGGGAGAACTACCATTTACGTTTCTAATTAGGAGACATAAAAGTTCCAATTTTAACCACAGAAATTATAAAACAGAACAGGGCAGACATTACTTTGCTAAAAAAAAAAAAATTAACCTCCAATCAGCATTTTTAGTTTTGGCCACAACACTGCTTTGCTAGCAATATCAATTTCAGCATCTATGCGTCACTCTTAAACCTAACTGTTCAGCAAAGAAGCGCTGCAACATGTTGACAGAGATGTTGCCCTCATTTGGCAGCACTTAGCTACCCAAGACCTTCTGCATATAATTTAAGGGTGGGTTTTTTTAAAAAGGAAAAAAAAAAATCCAGGTAAACCAACACACAGATGCAAGAACTGTGCAACTGTTTCAAAAGCTGTGACAAGAACCAGATAAAATGCTACCAGAGGAACAGGGAAACAGTGGAGCTTTGCAGACAATCCAGAGTATCCACACAAAGTTTTCTAAGCTGCTTCCATGTTAACATGTAAGAACTGGTAGAAGCACTGCATGTATACTTGTCAAAATGGTAGAATACAAATCCTTTATTCCTCAAGTCACTTTTGAAAACCCTGACAATAGTTCGTTGACACATTTCCAGTGACTTTTTCAGTAGCTCCTTACAGTAAGTTAGAGGAAAGAAGTTCAAAGTCTTTCAGGATTATGTAATCCAGCCATCTGTATTAAAAGGCTTCTACCCTGTGTTTTATTATCTTCCAATGACTTTTAGAAAAGCTGCAGGTACAATTTCAAGAGAAATTCAAGTATTCAGATATCATATTATAGCTACGAGAACATCCAAATGTGCTAGTGACAGACACAGTTTTCAACTAGTGTACAACACCATGCTGTGTGAAGACAGACTTTTCAAGCTATCCTGGACAGGTCAGAGTAAAGTTTATTTTTCTATATATGCTAATCCACCCAGACTTGATAAGAGATTTAATGTTACTGTTGAACTTCATCAGAACAAGCAGCAGCATCTGCTATCATAAAAAGTCTACTCGGGCTCATCTTCAAACCACTGGAGCAAATTATTCACTTCTAATGAATATTGGCACTTCTAATTTTAAGATAAGATAGCCCAGCTAGCCAAGACTACCACATTTTTATGCTTGCAAAGAAAATAATATGCAGCTTTAGACAAATTCCTTTATCTAATTCTCTGCTCATTCTGAAGTGAAATGCATGAAAATATAGGAACAAAGCAACATTTAAGGGAATACTCGAGGAATTCAGATGAAAGTATTGCAGCCTTCAGAGAAGCTCAGGTTATTGCTTTCCACAAAACCTAACAGAACATAAATGCTGCCAATAACAAATGCAGTCACATGATCTACATATGTATATTCATGTATATGAATATGTTACGTATATAACAGAGGAACCGTTTCTGCTATTAACTCTTCTCTGTTTTTGAGAGAACAGATTTGAGTGTTTCAGTAAGAATGTAGTGGGAGCTGGGTAGCACAGGATTTGTAAAGGGAAAAATCGTTTATCTATACCATCAACAACAGAATTACAACTAGGGTTCTGAAACAAGAGTTAGCCATCCATTTTCATTGCTAAAGAAACAAAATTCCACACTGTAACAGCCTGCAGCTACAGGAAGCATTAGTACATCCTCACTTCCCCGCAATAAAGAGTAACAATATTCCAGTATTAGGTATCAAACATAATTTAACCAATACTTATCTAATTTTATCAATGGAAATAGGGAGTTATTAGATGCTAACGTATACCAAGAACCCCACATAAGTCTACAGGCACACAGTACACTCAGCCCTCCTGTAAGAGCAGGAGTTTATCACTTACCTGCCCTGACAACTTGAAGGCCACCTTATGTCTGTCAGGAAGCCCACATCACTCACTGCTGATACCAAACCAAGGCCATAGTTTCACAATACAAACTGCTTGGTGGCCAACCTGTCTTAAAACCTTTCTCTCCTTTCACCAACACTGCTTGTCCACATCTTGGTGCTGTGGCTGCCCTCAGAAAAGCTACCTAATCTGCCACACTGTACATCAGACAGAACCACTCCAAACCAGAACTTTTTCTAACTCAGAACAGTGCCGTGCTCCAGTTTAATATGCAGCCCCAAAAACTTTTGTATTGGCAAAATGCAGCTGAGGGAGGCCCATGTAGCAGCACCTACCTAAGCGAAAGGTGCCACTAAAAAGTTTTCATACAACTGCAGCTTGAGAACTTGATGCGGGGGCAGAAATACATTAGGCTGGTATCGCCATCAAACATGTTGGATCATGAAAATACAACCAAAGGGTGTAGTTTCATGGGACGTGAGCTTGGACAGCAAAGCAGCTTAGAAGTTCCCACCCTACCTGCTCATTTAAGTGATCCTGTTTACAGCACAGCTTCACAAAGAGTTTTACTGACACGACAAAAAGATAGCAAAGTATGGTGCAGGGGCAAGAGAGAAGCTGGCTTCACTGCTGAAGCCAAATCTTGTGAAACTACACCCTAAGTATTTGTTGTGGAGAGAACAGCCTGCTCAGTAACACTTGTGAAAGGTTTGCCAAACACCTGCTCCAAAACTTCAGAACTCAGACCCACCAAATAGTCCAAAATACAGACACTATTAGGAATTTTATTGAGGTGATGCAGTCACCAAATAATCTGAAGTTGGAAGATGAACCATGAGACTCAAAAAAAAGAAAAGTCATCCTGCATTTTCAGGCTTTTTTCTGCAGTCTGAAGGTTCAGAGGTGTATTAAAAAAATATTCAAAAAAATCATTTATCCAAAATGAAGGTGTGACAGCTGGCAAGTGAGCCAAGAAAACTTTCTGTTAGCACTTCGTGAAAAGGAGGCTGCAGAACAAGTTTCTCTTAAAAAAAAAAAAGCTGTAACTGGTTTATCAGGTTAGAGGAATTCACTGGTTCTTCCGCCTCTCCCCCCATCCCATTTGTTTCCAAATGCTCATCTAACCAGCTTGTTTCTTGCTGAATTTGTTGATATGTGAGAAAATAAATTCCACCTGTAGCTCAGCTGGATGATCAATTGGCATCCAAACATGCTTCAGAGAACTGGTAATTTGCTACCACCTGATGAAGTGGCAACCCCTCAGTATTTTCAATCTGTGCATAGTTTAGGAGAGCAGGGGAAAAAAGGCCCAGCTTTGTCTTGCTATGTTTAAGAATATGAATCGAATCTCTCATTGATGGATTGGGTCCAATGTACAATGCAATGAAAGATCAGCAAGACTAAGACAGTCTTCCAAACATTTTTTTTTATTACTTAAACGTCAATCCGTAGATGAAATTTGGATGCTTTCAATAGGACCAAAAGCAGACCCAGGTCTCATGAGAACCTGTCCCTTTTTATGTATATCATTCAAAGTAAGATGGTAATTACAGCTAAATACTGCAGACAGCTCTCCAAAATTATTAGCTCTTCTTAGACTTATCCTTTGTCAGGGAGACATGCAAATATTGCCTTGCAAAAGGAAAGTAACATGTCTTAAGGCAAGTCATGCTGATTCAGCCAGGATTTCTGTATGGGAAGGATTAAGAAATCCACAACACTTTCAACTTAGTATTCAATCTTTAACTTAGAACCCCTATGGCTAGAATCAGAGAAGCACATGAAGACGTCAGCTTTTTGATGACAGAGTAATGGGGCTGAGAGAAAGGTAAAGTTCATTTTGGTTTTGCTGTTTAAAAGCAAGCTACCATTCCTGCAAGGTTTCAGAGAGCAACCCGAAAATAATTTTCTCCCTTAAAAGCTTGGAAACTGAGAATCCATAAAGCTCCAGCAGTTGTTTAGAAAAATATAAATAACATGCTAAATAAGCCAGTCCTGTGACTTGAGGATCTGAACAATGAAACCTAGCAAGAATGCCCTAGCAATGCAGAAAGAAACGTAGGACACTATTTCCTTTAGTAAGTAGTGTAGGTAATACATGTTTAGTGGCTTACATCACAGGCTCAAGCCAGTTCCAGATACACACTTGAAGAAGAGATCTCCTACTTACTTGTTTAAAAAATCCTCACATTTTTCTAATTGGTAGCATTCTGCAACTATAACACCACATCTCAGCAGTTTTAAGTTCACCATTACTGGTCCAACAACAGAGATAAGTTATTAATGCCATTTTGAACTAAATACATCAAGCAGACTGCTTCCAAAGGGCACACATTTTATGACTTCAGGTAACTATTTCCCTAGTATTTGTACATTACCAGGACCTCCCCTTCCCACCCAAAACATAGCTATCAAAACATTGCACATCACCTATCAGAAAATATAGCCGGATCCCATAAATGCACTAGCATCTGTGGAATCAAATGCTTGTTACCCTGGACAAGTACAGTACTTAAAAACTTGCAACAAGATGTATAGAACATACACTGCAGCAAACAGCTTGGTTATTTGGGAGCACTGTGCTTCAGAACTTCACTTTGTAAGATTACACAGCAAAAATATATTGGTGGGAAACCCTATTTTAGAATATTTCTTAAGACAAACCCAAGCAGTAAGTCATGTGATGTAATACTGTAAGAATATGAAGTAAAATAGACATGATGCATCATTTGTTGAAGTGCCTTGTTACAAGTGTAGTAAAGACTTAACCAGAGATTATAGGCTTTTGGTAGACCCTATCTTTGCTGGAAAGTGAACTAAATGGTAATAGAAGGAGGCTTTCTGTGGTCAATGGAAAAACTCCAGACCTACAGCAGCTGATCTACTGTTTACCAGTTACAAATCACAGAATCAGAATCACAGAATGGTTGAGGTTGGCAGAGATCTCTGAAGCACAGATAAAAGTTACAATGGATTTGTGCTTAGTGATTCTCACTTCCCTTTACATGTAGAGACTGGGAACCCAAGGCAAAAGCCAGAAGTAGGCACTAAAACTTTCATTTACATGATTGAGATGCGTGCTAAAGTGAGTGATTTTCAGCCACATCATCAACTTTTCTACCACAATCCAAGCAGGGTGTGGAAAGCTAATTTCACATACCCTATAACATTATCTCAAATCAAGGTACAAGTCTACTTCCTTTTCTTCCTCCTTTTCAAATAACCACTTCACCCACCTGTGCTTTTGCTAATCAAAACACTTAACTGGGGGGGGGGGATCTGCATGTGTTGACAAATACCTGACTCATTCTTAAAATACATGAAACAATTAAAATATCTAATGGACTTATCTTAAAAAATGTAGAAAAGGATTTACTATTAAAGAATATGGAATTTTGCTTTTTGCCACCATTGCAAGTGGGAGGATGAACTAATTCTCCCCTAACTCCCAGAGAGCCAGGACATATGGAAGGGAAGGGAGACGAGCTTATGTAAAGTGTGTTCCAGAAGACCTATTCCAGAAGAACTGGCATCCAACAATTAACGGCAAAATCATTATTTAGTTGCATAGATGTGCCAAACAAAAAGGAAAAAAAATTGTTGTTTTTCAAGTCTCTACCCACCTACACACAAAGGTAGCATTTCCTTTTATTTGCTAAAGCAGACCCACCTACAGTGCAATTTACAGCAATAAGATACAATCTCTCATAAAGTATTGAGTATAATTAAAGTGTGTCTGTTATAAAGGTAAACAGAGTGTACTAGGCTAAGCTGTTCCAGATGTCTTTAGTGCAAGATCTGGGACAAGATCAAACCTGCAGCTGCACATTTTCTCAGGCATTATTTTGAAGCTTTAAAAAAAAAAAAAAATCACCTCGTGGTCTTGGACTCTAGCAAAACTAGTGCAAGTAGCATAAATACCATCTGCACCTAATGTTGACAGATTTTAAGACACATGAAAGTTACACATTTCTATTTTCAAAGATACTCTCTCCAGAGTGAAGTGTTAGCCACTCAGTATCAAAGAGGGTTAGGACCTAGTCTGCCAAGCTATCTGTGTCACCAGAAGTTACAGCAACATGAACCTGTTCTACTGCCTAAGCAAGTTTCTTGCTGAAACACACCTACGAATGATTCAGACAAGGTGTGGAAAGCCAGTTTTATGTGTTACACAAAAATGCACTATTGTATTTTTCCATTCAAGCACATTTCATGTATAGAAAAGACAGTGAAAGCAAGCAAACTTTCAGGAACTGCATATGTATACACTACCTGCATTAAATTTTTTTAGGTAACTTAGGGCCTCTTGAACCGCAAGGATCACACAATTTTACAGATTCACTCTCTTAGCGTGATATTAAGTGAGCCAAAGAGCAAAATACAGAAATTATAGAATAAAACCCAATCACTTTATAATCCACTAAACTAATTAAATTAAGCTCACCTGGAAAAGAGTGATACACAACAAGCACCGCTGATGTTTTATGAAAGTATAGTTTTGAAGATTTCAACTAACTAAGAATAACAAATGAGAAATGTAAAGGTTTTTAATACACATTATAGCAGTGAACCTGTAGATTAAAACATACCACCTGAATTTTTAAAGTTTGATTAGCACTGCTAAATTAAGTAGTGCTCTTATCAGCCTAGTCTTTTAAGGCTTGAGCAAGAGAATTTGGAATAAAAGTACACCCATCAAAATAATCAGAAGCCAGATCTTCCAAGGACTAGAGCATCAGCTCAGATAACTCTGGTATTGTACATAACTGTTTCACAACTATGGGGTTCCCATTTCAAATGGTTCAGGTCTCTTTTGGGTTAGCTTTAAAATAAGCTCAAAAACTTGCTAGTGATTTCAAAGTGAAAGACAAAATTGAAGTCTATTCCTTTTATCAAATCATTTGAATCTTGTGCCCAGGCTTCACCCTGAATAGCCCCTTCTCCCAGGAGCAGCACCTCACCTGTTGAAGAACCCGGTCCAGTGGTTCAGCTTTGCCCAATCCCTCTGGTGTTAAGCCACTCACTTCACGACACTGGTCACTTAAGTCCAAGTTGTCTGCTTTCACCAGGGATTTGTGTAGCGTCCCTACCTAAAAACATTTAAGAAATTATGGACAAAAGTGAGGAACAATCGAATTAGCTCTTTTTAACAGTGCGTTCAGACTGCAGAAAAATCAGAAGGGTGCAGTATCATGTTCCCGATAACAATCGCAATGAGAAAAAGCATTTGTCAATTTCACAAATCGAAACCTTTTGCCTCGGTTTCTTTCCCTCCCACCCAGGAGGGCCATGCTCTCCGCTTCGGGGAATCCGAGCCAGTTTTCATGTGACGTCTTTTGCAGTTAGCACCGATTTTTGTGGGAGTTATTCATTGCAAAGGGAAGATCACATAATATTAAGGCAGTTTCCTGAATCGATTAATGAAATTGATACTCATGTTTGTTTCATCAAAGCCCTTCACCTCTAGGGGGTTCTTGTTTATGATAGGGCTTTTGGAAAGAAAAAAAAAATTAGAGCATATTTTCAGATTAGCCTAAAAATTAAAGGAAGTCAATATTCTCTCAAAGGTCATCCAAACGTTGGTTTAAAAAAAAAAAAAAAGGCTCCTGCAGCAGGCCGCAAAGGGTCCAGATTACCCTGAGACAGCTCCCATGAAAGCATGCACGTTTGGAGCCTACTGAGGGCAGCTCTTTCTTTTAAAGCTCCACAAGTCCGTAGACTCTTCGAATTTGAAGCTACAGATGCTTTAAGGGGGACGGGGCAGGGGGGTGGAAGCGGCCAAACTTTCTTTCGAAGTTACTTCTTCCCTTGAAACGGAACAAAAAGGACCTTCTGGAGTGCCTAACCCGAAGAGTGAATGACCCCCGGGCACGGGGGCCCCGCTCCCTCCCCTCGGTGCATTTGTGAAATGAACAAACGGCTCCGGGGAGGCGGCGAGCGGCCGGGCGAGCCTGCTCGCCCTGCGCCCGGGGAACGCGCCCTCGGACCGGGTGTCGAAGCCATACCTTCTTGCTGGGTAGATCCACAACTTGCCACACCAAGAGAATTAGTTCCCTCTCATCCGAACCCAGTTTAGCCCCATATGCACCAGCTGTTGCCCCAAACAACACCACCAAAGAGTCACTGTGCGAAGCCGTCATGACCACAGGGGGAAACAACTACAATCAAAAGCAGAGGTCAAAAAAAAGAGAGAAAAAAAAAGAAAAAGACACACAAACAAACAAAAAAAAGAACAAAAAAACCCCCACAAGGCTCACCCCCTACCTCCGAGTGATCAAAGAGGAAAGGAGCGAACGAGGAGTCACAATATCAAGAGGAGAGAGAGAGCTATTTAGGAGGTAGGGTGTTTGAGACAAAAAAAATGGAGAGAGCTCGCATCTCTACCTGTTCCCGGTGATCTTCTTCCCGGGGCTGATTGGGAGGTGAAATTAGCAAGCTGTGGGTTTCTTTCCCTCTGACATCATGGCAGAAGCCCAGCCTGGGCTTGGGCTTTTTTTTTTTTCGCTTTTTTTTTTTTTTTCCTTCCCCCTTCCCCTCTCCAGAGTTACCTGCCCTTGGTGCAGCTCATGTGACTCTAGTCAATCTCCCAGAGGGACAAGGCCATTGGGCCTTTGGAAAAGGTGTAGGAGGGACAGGGGGAGAATCAACGCCTGGCTGATCTGGCCTGATTGGTTTTTGAGGGAGATCAGAGGAAAACTCCCTTTTCTCTCTCTAATTCTGCCTGCAGGAAGTGCCCCTACCTGCTTTCAGTTTTGCGGGATCCCGTCCGGCGCTGGGCGCGGACAATGCGCGCTCCCGCTGCGCGGCCGCCCGCGGCCCCTCGCCCGGCGTACGGGGGGGGACATGGGGTCTGCGGTCTCGGAGCGGGTCCCGTTGGGGAGCTGAAGAACATACACGTGCAGCTGCCAAAACACAGCCTGTGACCTAGCTCTGAAATGCACAAAAGTCTTCACCGGCTTCTAATTGATTGCCTTTCGCGCACGTCGCCGTGTGTGTGCTGAGCTACCAGTGCCGGCGTTTATGTGTAATAAAAGTGTAGCAGTATACAGGAATTTTTAAGGGATATTACAGGTAGAAAGTACTTTGCATTTTAGGCCTTATTCTGCATATGGTTTGCGAAGGTGGGTCCCAGTAAAATAATTTTTGTTTTTGAGAAAGGGTGTACCCAGAATGTTCTGCAAAATAGAGATATAAAGCCCTGTATTTTCTATCTTAAAAACTGCTCAAAGAACTATCTCCCGGGCGTTAACTGCAGTCCAAGATGGGCAGTTTTTTCGCTATACCTCTTTTCTTTTTTGTTTCACAGGTGAGACTCTACAACGGGAAAACACCACCTAGTTTAGCTACTGTAAAAATACTCCTCTAAGCATTTCTGCTCGATGGGAGCAGCAGTAATATTTGTAACATTGGGGGCTGAGAATTTTTGGAGACATTGTCAAATTCATTTCAAAGCAGAAATTAAGATCAAAAAGCCTCTAAACTGTTTTGACCATGTTATTATTTTTCCTACTGCCACCACTGATGAGTTACTAATGATTTTTAAAGGCCAAATGTTGCAAGTTAGACTAGTCATGATTGTTCTTTTGCTTAATTAAATCTCCAGTTTGTACTTTATATTAGTGTTGTGTTGAAATACAGTTTCACTGAGTGAAAAATGGTGCTGCTATTTAGCTACTGATGTCTATTACAGGAAAATGCAGAGATGGACATTTAACTGTGAATATCTGACGGGTTTAAATATTAACATCACATTTTCTCTTCTTTTAACATGCTAATTTTATAATTGGTTAATTATAGCAGTTATTAAGGACCTCCTTCAGCAAGCACCGATTCACATGCTAACACCATCACCAAGACTATTTCCATTTATTTCAATGAAAGTAAACTACAGTTCAAGGATGCTGCCTTATATGAATTATCTTAGAATTCATGTACTGCAAGTATTTACCTGGCAGAGGCCATGCAGAGAACTTTGCAGTGCACAGGTGTATCTCACTGAACATTACAAGATAGTTGTTAAATGCCTCTCAGCTGTTGTCTCTGCTGCTTGTGTGTGCAGTTGCCTGAAAAGCAGTCCTGAAGAGAGATCATTGTTACAGAATGGGCAAATTCCCAAACACTCAGAGATGAAAACTTTAATCTGTAACATATATATGTATATTTACATATTCAAAATGTTTTCAGTAGTATATTTTCTGGCATTGCAGAATTTACACAACAGCTGTATTTTCCTCTGTCAATACATGTCTAGAAGTCCTTGGTAGACTAAAACCCCATTCATGTTCCTTTTGGTTAGTTATATCTTTTGGATATAGTGGTAATAAAGCAGCATAACAGCCTGTTCATTGTGTATGGGATGATTCTTACCCCTTAAGTCTGTAATAAGAACCATAAAAATACACTGACTTCAAGTGTGAGAATTGTTCCTCTTATCCCAACCTATACCTTCCCTACCAAATACATATATATCATGGGGGTGTTTGGGGGGAGCCAGTGTCTGCACACATAAACACAGATTTTTACCTGTAGCTATGTTCACAGAAAAAAGTACCAGTCTGCTACAATTTAGCTGCCTTCACGAGGGTGCCATTTCATAGCCCTAATAGACTTCATACCAAATAGCCTTCATACGAAATGGGATTATAATTAGCAGATTTCTACAGAAGATCATGCACATGATATACCGCTGGCTGGCTTGATATATATGCTCACAGGCTTCTGTGAATCAGCAAAGAGAATGCCAATACATATGTAATTGTCTTTTCGGACCTAATGTGAAAGAAAAAAGTATCATAATTCACTTAGAGCAACATGTCAAATTAAAGAAGTCCTACTCATATCAATGCCAAAGACCTGTGAAAACTTATTTGAAATCTATGCATGGTATCAAAGGCTAGTGAGCCCAAAAGCTTGTATGCTTTTCACAATTATATTAGCTGCTCTAATAAAATGTAGTATCTCTTCCTAGAAAACCCATCTGGTTTCTACTCTTAGACTATCTTGACTCATATAATTGTACTGTTACTAACTTATCTAAACTATTCTAGCTAAATGGACTTCAAACATATTCCAAAATGTTTAAAAGAAAAATGTAAATAAATGCTGGCCTTCCTGGGATTTCAGACATTTTCAAGTATCAGATTATGCAGTTTGTTTCCCATTCACCTTCTACCATCTCTCTGCATGCAACCCTTAGTTATACCAGTCCCTGCAATGTTATTGATCTAAAAAATGTAAAGGAATGACACTGCATGTCTCCACAGAACAGCAACAGGATCCACTTCCTGAAACAACATGTGGGACAAGCCCTTGTGCACTGAGCATTAGCAAAGTTAATTTGTAACCAAGTTCTTGCTGAAATAGTTACTGCTCACCTTCAGCTTTAATCCTGGCAGGCATATTTATAGAGGTTCTTGTTTGTAGGCTCCATACAAGGATAATGTCTCATAAATGTAACTGGGTGGAGAATAAAAGTTTTAAAGATGGACATTGATTGTTTATGCAAGTTTAGTATTGTGATTATTTTGTTTGTTTCTTTTTAATCGAACAACAAACGGGACTGGAAAATAGAACAGTTTTACAGTTGGATCACATGAGAATGCTGAAGAAGCTCATTAAATGCAGTGCTTGCAATGGACAAATCTGTAGTGACAATTTCATTCCTACTATACACACTATACAGTTTCATGAACCAAGACAAAGACAAAAAAAAAAAAAAGAAAAGAAAACAAACACTCCTTTTACTTTACTACATTGTTATTAAAAACCCCGGTGGACTGAATCTCCTGATCACTGAAGTCCTTTTGCTATAGCCTAATAAAAGGAGTATGAAATTTGGAGACGTGAGATCTGGAATAATATCCTGGCCACATTCAGACCTACAGCAATACTTCAATTACCTTTCAGGGAAGCTAAAAGTCAATCTTCTGTTCCAAACTTGTATGATATTGAGAATTTATTTGTCTTCCTTATGAATATTTTACTCATTAGTTAAAAGGAAGACAGTGATGATGTTTAACCTTGTAAAATGGTTTGAGATGCCCTGAGAAAAGTGAACTAACTTTGAAGTTGAGTCTAACTTCAAAATTGGCCATGCTGGTGGGGCAGGGAGGTTGGACTGAATGACCTCCAGAGGTCTTTTCTAGCCAAAGTTATTCTGTGGTTCTGAGAAACAGAGATGCTAAATTAAGTAAGTATGGAGCCTCAGTGTTTATCCGCACAATAGGGATAGTAGTAAATTCACTCTGTGCCTCAGCATCTCCAAACTGAACTGGCACAGGAAATAAAAGATCTGCAAGTGATCTCTAAGTAAATGAGAAAAGACATTTAGATTTCATACCCATTCAGTCCTTGGCTCCTGGATGGGATTATAAGCAACTGTAGCAATATTTTCTGAAGGAGAAGCTTACTGCAACTCCTGAAACATAAACCCATATGTAAAGAATTTCCTGGCATTCTTTCTTTAACAGCAAATGAGGGGGAAAGGGCATGGGAACAACTGCTTAACAGTGTTCTTTGATTGCTGTCCAGATGTTTGGAGAGATCTGATTTTTTGGTCTGCCAGGTAGGTCTGTCATGATTACAATGCAGTGCAGAAGCCTTGAAATCATTTCCATTGGGATATTCACAAAAGCTCAGCAATATGCAAAAGTACTTCACAAAGGTGATTTCCAATGGATTGTTACCTTGCACATACTAGCCCCATCAAGACATACTGAAAGCATTCACTTAGAATCCTGTATCGGTTGGAATTTAATTTCTATTGACTCAAAGGTAAATTAAAACATAAAATTGGTGACTAAGTAAGATAAATAAAACCAAAATTACTTTCCCTATCATTTTACATCGCTTCTCTCCTTTATGGGATGACAATCAATCCAGCGACTTAATCCTACAAAGGTTTTATACATGCTCAGCTCCCATTGCAGTATAGGTGTATGCTGTTTAGCCAAATTTCTCCAGATTACAGGTATCAGGCTTTCAAAGATCTAAGCATTTACTTTTCTATCAAATTTATAGACAGATCAAACATAAATGCATAGTAGTGCCTTTCATTAATATTATTATAGATTTACATTAAAGTTAACATTTTACAACAAATACACAGTGAATTTAGATTTTTCTCTCATCGGAAATAATGCTTTCCTTCAAATAATTTACTAAACTGTTTTCTCAAATTATAAGCTTTGAAATGCTAGCTGACGGGGACCTCTGGAAGTCCTCTTGTCCAACATTGTGCTCGCAGCTGGACTACTGCCAACACTAGATTGAGAACCAGGCAATGCTTTGTCTAGCTGTGTCTTGAAAACCTCCATGGATGACCTGTTCCAATGCTGCACTACATTGCTGATGAGAAACTTTCTCCTAGTGGCCAATCTGATCTCATTGCTAAATTTTTAAATAATTCACTGCAACTAGTTGAGACAGGATCTTTAAGCTGTGGTAAATTAGACAAGCCATGTGATATGAATATGCAAGTACTTCCTGAACCTTTCTATCTACCTTACCTGTGACTGAAAATTCACTTTGTGTGAAGTTTTATTGCCCCTAGAATCTGTCTTAATAAATTTTCATTGCAATGGTCACTTTTTTACTAGTCTCAGGTATAATATGAAAATGGAAATTCAATGGAAAACATTATTTCTGTGGCAAGTTTTTAAGCAAATTGATGTTCAGCCTTAGATTAAAAGACTTCTGTTACTAACCCATTCTCTCTTTGTCCATTGAAAGGATATAGCAGTTTACAAGTCTGTCAGTGTGACTGCATATCCAACAGTAAAAATTTGCTTTTTCCTTATGAGGTTTACTATAATTAGTTGTTTGTTACAACAGCTATAAAGGAGAAAACCCCATTACCACCATCCTTGCTACCACCCCTACCACACTTCAGCAAAAAAGAGTAGATAACACAATTCACTGCAACAGGTAAAAGTGAAAATGCTGGCTTTCATTCACTACTATTTAAATGCAATTAAACAGAATAATCTTATTAATTTATAAACAATAAAATTAAAAATCACTTTGCATGTTTAAAGTTCAACAGGATAAACCTTATATCCTCTTGTGAAAAGATCAAGTGGTTAACTCCTCATAACAGAAAATGAAAATGACCTGATGTCTACATGAAGCATTTGGTTTGGGCCATTTTGTACTTTAAACAGACCAACTCAGAGACTTCCAGTCATAGAAATAGCATGACAGGAAACCCAGTAGTCTTTTAACTTTTTACAAAAGAATTAGTGTATTCACTCCTTCAATGAATTGATGATATTCAGCCCACCATATTCCCACACATAAATTCATTCACACTGTAGATCTAGAAAGTTCTCAGAAGTTCACTGAAACACAAAATCACTGATGTTTCAAAGTGGGACAGCCAAAGCCATATGGAACTTTGGATATCTAACTCCAGTCGCCTTGCATGTAAACATAAAAAACAATTAGACAACATAAGAAATGTAAATGTCACTGTCTACATCAAAAGATCTGCATGCTATACACTACTCTCACTTACTGAGAGTTGATAATTAATTCTGCAATATAGCAGTGATGAAAGAGCTGATCATCAAGTGAATACAAAAGACTGTATACTGGAAGTCCAAATTGCTCAATGAAAAACAACTGTATGAATTACATAATTAATGATAATTTATGAAAGTCACATTTTCTCAAGCTTTACTGACAACTGGCTGATACTGGCCTCATGAGAGTATCTTGGCAGAAATTACTAAGCTCTGGCTTTTTATTCAGATTGTACCACAAGCTCTCAGCTGACTTAAAAACCCTGATAAAAAATGAGGGTGTGTTCCTATAATATTTCATTCCCATTTGATTTAGCTGCTCTGATATTTAACCTGTTTCTTCATTATAATTTAATTAAACTTATTCCACATACAGATATGCTAATACACATCTTTTTCTCACCACAGTATAAATAGAAGTAAAATAGAAATGCAAAACTTAAGCAAAACTTAACCGCCTGTTGAAGTACTTAGGCTTTAAAAACATTTCATCGAAGTATTTTGTATAATAAACTGATGAATGCAATTATGTGCATCCAAAATAGACATGATAGGAGACCTATCATTCAATGGTTTCTTGTTCTTTCATGTTGATTATGTTTATTTTGCTCCACTTCTACCACCAATGATTATATACTTAGGATCTCACAGGGTGATTTCAAACATGCTCTGTGTCCTATTCTATCTAATTACAAGGATGGAACAATTTCCCCAAAGAATCAGGCCTCTGATACAACTTCTGTGTTTTTGTTTTTACCGTCTTTGTCTTGAAAGTACATGGTCTTTAAAAAGTCATCTGACTCGTTACTACCAGACTCTAGCAGAACTAATATGCCAATTTCTAGGAAGATTAGATGAGTTTATTTTCTACTTTACCATTTGTAACTTGATAAACCAACTACAGTTTTTGCAAAGATATCTCATTTTTTCTACAGCACCTCTAGATGCAATTGTTTGCATGGAAGACTCTAGTTTACACTGAACTGTATTATATAGTTATGTCAGTAGAGTCATCAGATTCTCACTCAAATAAATTTCCTTGTTGCTATTCAACAAATCCTCTCTTCACTTTAACCTCTCAGCATGGTTGACCAAATACCCTTCTTCCTCTGGCCTGATAATGGATTTTATATGCTGTGGAATATGCAGTGGAAGTAAGATAAAAGTAGTGTCCTTACTAATACACCTGACTGATACCAGAGTAATATGAATTCCTGAGAAGAAACATTCTCAAAGAAACATATTGCACAGTTGGTAAATGTATTCAAGTAAAAAACAAAAAAAAGAAAAAAAGATAGGGCAGCTCCACCTAGATTCTTCCCTTTGGCATACTGCAGAAATTTTAAATTTAAGATGCCGTATGATGCTATTCAGTGCATTTTATCACTTAATAGCCACAGAATTGCTTTATAAACACAGATAATAACTAAGCACATGGCAAGCAGGTGCAATGAGTTCTACCCTTTCCCTTCCCAATAAATTGGAGTTGTGATAACATACCATGACAGAGCTGTTTTATAAGTGCCAGTACTGCCACACCTCCTTTCCACAAACCTCTGCTAATGTGGCACACCCTTGTTTGACAGGAAATGTCACCTTGTGTTCAGTCATTCCTTGGTTTTCTCAAGTAATTATTCCAATCATAGTGTGACATAGTTAACACACATTAAGATTTTGCCTTTTCTATGCTGAAATATATGGTGGTGAGGAAAAGAGCCCTGGGGCATACACAAGAGAAAGTTGACTGGCACATCCTGGGAGTGGCTACACAGTGACTAGAGTGAATGTACTGATAACACTCTGGGTGAAGTAGATGTCTAGGATATAACTTTAACTTTCAACCACTTCTTTCCATTCTCTAGTGCTTTGCTTTGTGTGAGCAGGGAGGCAGAGGAGTCTGATCTACTCCTTCATTATTTTCCAGATAGATTAAATCCTGGCATGCACTATGAACAAACGTACCCCCACTGATGAAATGGGAATAGTTAGGAGCTGGTTGGGCCTGTCATATATGACAAACTGTGCTCTTAAGCTGTAGGTTTCACAATAAAATGTTTGACATAAATATAAATTTCAGGCATACCTTGTTCATCCAGCCTCAGCTATTCATTCTCATCCCACCCTTGGCTCATTGTCCCCTCTGATTCTTCAGCACTACTATTTGTGGAGCTACACCGTGAATCAGCTTTGAAATATTGATCCAGTTTCAGAAAGCTGGATCTGATTCAGTTAAAACCAAACAGAACACCACACCACCTCATTTTGGTAGAGTATTCCTTAAGATGGTTCCATTCCCTCATTTGGTTCAGAGGTTGGTCCCACAAACATCCTGGCAAAAACTAGACAGTGATGAATGGGAGAACAAGATGAGTACTGCTGCCTTGTAGTATCATGAATCTGTGGCTTTAGGGCACATTCAACTTTTCTATGGCCAGTTACTGCTGAACACCTGCAGCTGTGACTAAAGGCAGCCAGGCTGGCTATCACTGTTACTATGAGTCATGTTGGGTAGCATTTTGCACCTTTGTACAGACAGAAGTTGTAAGACTGTGAAGATCAGGTCTTCTTGTCTCTTCAGATCTCTGGACTACTTTCTATCTATGCAGGAATCCCTGTCTGAGGGTGTATCTATGGTAGGAAAAAACCTGTGCTTTTGCCACGTAGATTCCTGGAGAACAGAACACTGTCTATAAATTAAGTTCTTGCTAGCCAGATGAAAGTACCAGCAATCTGCTTTGCCTTGTGTAAGAGTTGAACTTGTGCTGGTCAACTTCTGGTAAGAACACGTAATTTCCCTTGGGGAAGACAAGGCAGAAGGACTCAATAACAAAGGGTGGAGATTTTTTTCAGTATTATGGGTTCTGCTCTGTACCTCTCAGTGTAAGATGAGCCATTCTGTACAGGGTGATGAGATCTTTAATAAATGATACAGGGCTTTCCTCTTATTTAACATTATGTTTGTCATAAAATAATGTGTAAATTTAATCTCTTCTTCTCACAACACATCTTGCAAAAATTACTTTAAAAAACATTCCCTTGCATTGGTATTGAAAGCACAAGACTTAATCTATCCAACCTTTGTGAACCTATTGGGTGTATGGGAACAAGGTGGAGCCCACCACCTTCAATCAAAGATTAGCTGCTTTAATCAGAGAGATGTGAACAGCTTGCATTCTCAACTTTTGATTTCCACAAAGCCTGTTTGTTTTACTTAAGGCTAGTTCACTATGCCCCTGTTACCATGGAATTGCTAGGGAGCTAAGCCACACCTTTTTGAACATACTTAGCACTTCCTGCACAGTGCAGCCTTAAGAGCAGTCCCCTATACTCCAGAGAGATAATTGCAGATAAAAAAGCATAAACAGCTACATCTTAAGATCCTGGCTGGCTGGCATAGCCAGTGCATGTCACCTGTCTTTGTGCTCTTGTTAAACAGTTCACACAAGGTTTTGGGGAAACGTTTACCATGGGATGTATTTTTCAAAAGTATTTGATTCTGAGGAGACTGATAATATGTTTCCTACCCTTTCATCAGTTTAAATCCAGCTCTTCTATTGGTGGCTGCTTTGTGACTAGAAGAAAATGAATTGGTGAGTTCCTCTCAAATCCCTCTGGGCTGATATATATGCTGTATTATTAGAGTAATGGTAGACTGACTGTCAGTTCCAGCAGACAGGATAAGGCTTCATTATATGTAAACAACCCTCCCAGTGCTCTAAGGCAGCATCATGGTATAATTGCTAGATCACTTGCATCCTCCTTTTTCTGGTTCATCTGTAATTTAAATTATTATATAAAAATATTTGTCAGTCCTGTCAATGCTCAGCATTTATATGAATCTCAGGAAGTTGTTGTATTTGTTGTTGTTTGGGTTTTTTTAACCATAGTATAAAGAAACAATTTTTAAACAAACATTCAGTACTATAAAAAAAAAAAAAAAAAAAAAAAAAGCACAGAACTCTGCTGAAACTTAAGCTGCCTAAAAAATGCCTAAAGCATACTGAACATTCATATTAGAAACCACCTTAACTGATGAATCATTCCCGTAGTTTCACAGATTTCCCCCATTACTCTTCCCTCTGATTCAGGATATAAAATCATCTTTTGTTTTATTGCCACTCCATACTGCAAATGGGACTTCAGGGTACCACTAAGTATTCTTACAGTTTTTGTGACATGTTACAAATTATAGTAGTTTCTGAGGCTTGGGTGGATAGTAAGGATGATTAATAAGATACAGTTACTAGCACAGCTGTAAGGTGGAGTAGGTGTGAGTAATTGTATTCTGTGGGAATTTAATCGGAATGCTCCAGCTCATGGGCATGAAAGTATTTTGTAATCACAACAATTGAAAGAAAGGACAGCAAATCAATGGCATTTTAATGCAAGTTTCCTTCAGGATTTCTTTAAAGAGGAAAATATTTACAGGCAGACAGCTATAGCAAATTAAAACCTGAGAATCAGTTACTTTATTGTTACTTCTGCTTTTCTGAGAATGAAACCTGCAGTACACAATAGGATTATGTAGGATCAAATGCAATGAGAAAGGATTCATACTTTAAGAATTACAACTTGGTTGCACAGGCCTAAAAGCAGGAAAAGAGACAGACAATGCGTTTGAGGATGCATCCTCATTGCTTCAAAGGAACAGCAGTCTCCATAATAGTCACAAGATACCATTGGGATGTGGCGGGGAAGAAGGAGGTTGTGAGCATCTACATAATGAAACAAAACTAGTGGGTGTAACATAACAGCCAGTTTCATTTATTTGTGCAGCTTATCTATAGCAGCAACCAAAGCCCCAGTATGCAAACAGCCTCAGCAACTGGGGTGGAGGAATGTACTCCACAGCTCTGCAAAGATTTCATATGAAGCAATACCCTTTTACTGGGATTCGTTGCCTTTCTCAAGACTAGGCTCAAAGGGATTTAAAAAACCACTATATACACACGCTCAGAGTCATAGAGTAACTTCTTCATTGTTGTATGGACAATATGCTGTGTAAGATAGACTCGTTTTTTCTCTCATGTAGAAAAGAAAACATCCCTTTTGTAGTAGAATCCTAGAGGACTGGTAATACCTGGGTTAAGCAGGCAGGATTACACAGTCTCAGCTGAAAAAAAAAATTCATATGACCACTGACAAAAAAGTGTTAAGTCTGTTTCAGGAAAAGGGATAATTAAGCCAACAATTCTGCAAGTCAGACCTACAGTTCCTGGTTCTTGGGCAACAAATATTCATTGTCAAGTGCTGCTATTTAATATAAAATTTGCTCTTCAGTCTTCGCTTCTCTTTCCACAATACAATCAAGGCTAGATGACAAAAACATTTGTCACATTTCAACAGAGAACTTGGCTTGGCATTGGGCATGGCGGTGTGCGCAATGGTTGAGGAATACTGAGGCAAAGGATGTGTATTGGAAAGCCTCAGTTGCTGCCTTCATTTTTAATGTGTAACAAAAACTTCAGTATGTATCAAGAAAGATTAATATGGGGGTGAAACATTGAGGAGTTTATTTGATCCACTGTCCTTGAGTGAGACAAAACCCAGTAATTTCAAGAGCACTGCTTATACATGAAGGAAAATCAGAGCTCAGGGATCTATTTGTTTCATTTCTCTAGCCCTTTAGAGGATAAAGACATATACAAAGCTAATTTACATGCTGTTTGAACCAATTCAATGACTTCAACATCAAATTTCAAAGAATCAAAATATAACAGTTCAGTTTCCTAATCCATTTCCTAGATTAAAATACATCTTATTTCAACTAAGGTAACGTTAACGTTTGGATAGCAAGCTCACCAAATTACATGATCCCATATTATAGACAAATATGCATGTATATCTACATGCATATATACATAGATCCTTTGTTATATATTCATTTTCATTCCTCACCTTTCTGCTCCCTCAGAGTTTTCAAGTTTGGGCCAAAGGCAGACACTTGATCTGTTCCCTTTTAGCATTTTTGGCTTCCTTAATCTTCCTTTAGTTTATATTTTTCTATACTTTCTCTCAAGCATCTGAAAATGCAGAGCATTAGCTGTATATATAGCAACACAGAATGATCAAATGTCTGTAGAGATCACAAGTTTCCTACAATAGTATTACAAGTATAAATTGAATACGTTTAACATGTCATTCACAACTTATAGTCATTACTGTCTCCCCCTTCCCCCCAATGACAGGAAGTGACACTTCAAAGAAAACTGCCTTAATTGGGTGAAATTCACACCTGCTATAATGCCATTATACGCTTCATATTTTTACATTTGATTTGAATGCGACTCCCTCATTTTTCTAACAGCAGTACATAGGACCCTTTTTTAGAATGACTACCTAGGAGAGACATGATCATTCCACATAAATGCTTCTTCATGATACCTTTCCTCCACCCCTCCCAGCAATGCCTTCATGTTTAAGCAGCTTCACTCTGAAGTTACTATACCTATGCAACTGTTGCTCCTTATGTAGCCCTTAATAATTGCCTTCCATTTGGATTATGCTGTTGTCATGTACTCTGCATAAGGCTGCACCTTAAAAACCTAATAAAATGAAGTTCATGTCAGTACAGCAAGGACTACTTCTGAACTGCTTGACTCAAAGCAATTTTTTTTTTTTTTATATGTTGGTTATGAACTACAAGTACTACATACAATGGGTGTATGATCTCTTATATTTCTTCCTCATTACTCCTTCCTTTGTGTACATACATGCCAACACATGGCCACGGTTGCAGTCCATGTGCCTCAATTTGATATCCTTGATACAACAAAAGGCATGACTGGCAGAACTCTCTGTGAGGATTCAGAATCTCAGGATATCTGCTCCTACTTGGAAATTGCGTGAAATTATATTTTAGCCACAATTCAAAAGACATTTGCTTGACAGGGCCTTTGGAAAGGGATAAGGATATGCTTCCATTGATTAAGAGTGTAGAAAAGACCTCTGTGTATATCAAGTCAACTCCAATGGCAGGCATTAGTCCAAAGCTGAATCATGACTGAATTTTTCCTAGGTCATGCAAAGATCCCAAATATGATGTAAGCCACATTCCTGCAAAAGATCTCATATTTCTTACCATTTGCACAGTTTCTCAAGAAGTTTCATTGTGACATGACAGATGTCAGTTGTGAAGGCAGCATTCAGCACAGAGCTAACTTGTTGCATTCAAGTTCAACTATTGCTTCCTGCTAAGCAGACTCAACAGAACTCAGCAGATAAAAGACTCCAGTGGGCCTTGTAAAAATTCATTTACTAGCCCTAAATAATACATGGGTAAGTTCCTGTTGGAAGTTAAAGCAAGAAGGGAAAGGCTTTATTGACATTATTTTTATATAAATTAGTCATACTTTCTAGGCTCTGGATCCATCCTGAATAAAGAATGCATTGCTAGTGTCATGCTTGATGTACCCTATTCCTTTGCACTATTTAGATCCATTTTATTCTACCATGGTAAGATATGCAGTGAATGCTGGTTTTAAGGTTATTCATATACTTGCCTTCATTTTCATTTTGAAAATTCCAAAACTGTGTCCTTTGCCCATGGCTAAAGGGTAGAATTATATTAATGGAACATAACTGTCATTTAATCTCTGCAAGCCCACACACTGGCTTAGGCATGCAGTGAAGTATGCTTTAAAAAGCTGAAATTAGTATGGGAGGCCTTTAAGTAGACATAATATCATGATGCATCTGTGTTTGGCCATGAAACTATGAACCCCTTATAAGAAATGCTCTGGAAGATGGTAGTGGCACAGTATCCCATACCAGTGCTCTGCAGTTACGGTCTTACCTTCAAATCAAATGGTAAGTGCTATCAGCTGAACCAAAATCTCATCATGGATTTTCTTCTATGGACTCATTCAAATAATAATCCATACTAATTTGTATGTTGTTCAGGAATAGTAGAAGGATGTAACGTTAAGCTGTTCCTAGATTACTTTTATGGTTGGACCACTGTGCTGATCAAACACTATTCAGATTTGCAAAGTCAGTCTTAAACAACCAACTCTACATGAAGAGATTCTTGGTTTTGTTTGTTTTACAAAGCATTACAGGAGAAATCTCTGCTCAACAGTTGCACAACAACTTTTGCCTTCTCTTTCTCTTAGCTTCCTTCAATTTAATTCTAATAATTCTCCTTAATGTCTTGGGAAGATGACAGTCAAATTCTACCCAATGATTAGACTTTTACCCCAGGTTTGTGTGTTCTCTGGACCAATTTGAATTTTTTACCCTGAAGAAAATCAAAACAAGTAGATATATCTAAAAAAATATAGGAGGCATGTTCAAACAGTAATAAGTCTCACACTTCATATGCACTACAAAGAAAACCACAGGATAATAGACACATCCAATTATAAATATAAAATATGTATGTTTATATACATATAATAATGACATGTGGGAATCAGATACAAGACTTTCATAATGTAGAGGTGATAGACAGAAGCCTTGAAAAGTCCATGGATATTCTTTCCCTTTCCCTTTTTAAACTGGCATTTTTCTTTATAGCCCACCCAGAATTAGGTCACCTTTGAAAATGTTCTTAGGCAGTGACTGCGCAATACACCCAAGGCAAGCAGACAAACATACTGCTGTTGCAGTTGCACTGCTGTACAGTTTGTCTCAATGAGGCAGGAGGAGAAAAGGAGTATTTCAACTTGTTAGAAAAAAGGTATGAGTCTTTTGTCTTGAATTGTGGCTCCAAAAAATGGAGAGGAAAATTTACAGTCCATAGGAACATTCAGCAGTAGCAGCGTTTGTTAATAGAAACACTACATCAGGTATGTTAAATGGTAAATGGTAAATGTCCATTTATTTGCTCAGTTTAGCTTTCACCATTAGTATATTAACCCTTACAGCAGAATATGGCATCCTCTGCTTGAACATTTTCTACTATGTAGATCAGGGTAGTCAAGCTATGATCCAGAAGGCAAACACAATTCACAACTTAATTCAGCTCTCATGTGGCCTACAGCAAATCATTTTTCATATCTTGTGTGAATTGTAACTAGTTAACATGGAAGTATGTACTAATAGTTGGCCTGCCAAAAGCATTTCAAAGATCTATTCAGCCTCAGAGTAAGTAAAATGTTTCCAGATCTGGTATAGATAAAGTTTACTTTGTGAACAGTTCTGTCAGCTGAAAACAATAATACATCCCATTTACTCATCAGAGCTTCTACAGCAGAAAGTGCAGCCTTCTTGGGTCTACTGTCAGAAAAGGCAGGTATATACTCTCTAATTTCCTTCACAGTCATCTGCTTGCTTAAACACCCAAAAAAGACCTTGCTTAAACATCCAACGAAGACTTTTTATGACGTTTAGGATGATTTTACCCATAGAGTACCAGGGAGCATTCATACGATCCTTTCTGCTGCAGAAATGCTCAGTAGTTCTGCTGCTCAGAACTGCTCCAGATGACAGGAACAAAAAACCAGGTTATGAGCGATAGCATATTCAGTAGTCTCAGCAGCATTGCTAAGAGAATGCTGGAGTTTAAGAAACTGCTAAAGTCATAGTAAACCGAGACATTGGTCTGCCACTTTTCATCATAGTGGGGATGGTAAGATTACTGCAAAACTGGCTGAGGGTATTTAAGCCTCTGTACGTTTTGTTTCATTGCATCATACTACCAAGGGAAATGTTTACAACTTTAATATAGAGATGATACTCAAGTCTAAAACTTTAATGGTTTGAATAGTTATCAGACAACAGGCTCACATGGCCACTTGCAAATTTGAATTTAATTCTGAACTTAAACTCTGTTCAGAAAAATCTTTTATTTGACACTTGCCTTTTCAAGCAAAACTTCTGAACACAATTTTTGAAGTTAAATACTACAGCTAAGCTGGTTTGACAGCTTGCCACTGCCAGAAATGGGAGGTCCTTCTTGTTTCCCCACTCTTTCCCAGCTTTATTTATCCCATCTCTTTGTACCTGCTGTGGTTGTGGTCAGACTCTAGCTCAGCCAATACAACTTGTTAATTCACCAGTAAAACACCTTTTAGTCACCAGGCGTTGTTCTACACAGAGTCTGTTACTGCCAGAGCCTACATAAATAGAGGGGCATACAGTCAGGAGCGACATTAAAGAGTCTTCCCCTTTCAGCAAACCATAAGACTGGCCAAAGCCATGATGCAACATCTCTCTCATTGCTTACACACTGTAAAAAGCTGATTTTGTGTTTGTAACCAGGAGTTTAAAACTTGTTTTGGCAAGTAAATTTTTCAGGGAATTTTCAGAAGCCTTGACTCCCTAACTATCCTTTAGCTAAATTAAATTGCAGTTTCACAACATTTTTCTTTTTGGGGGTTGGCTGGGGCTGGAAATGCTGTTTTAACTACAAGTTGCTTTAGCAAGTACTGCCGTGAAGAAGAATAACCATGATATTATGCCCTTATAGGGTCCTTCAAAGAAATATAACATTAGTATGAGGTGACATAAGAACAGACTTCCTTAAGGTGTCATAACTGAAATGTTATGGCATACATCCTAATCAGTTTAGTACAGACCATATTGATCTAAAGATGTTACAGTTATTTAGTTCAGATGCATGTGCAGAAGGAGACAAAGCAATAAAGTGAGATTAAAGAGTAAGCAGCCAAACTCTTCATTAGTTAATGCGTCATACACTCATAGCTACTTAGCAGTATTTTGAAATATCCACAGCAACTATTTCAGCCTCTGGGTCTTTCAAATTACTTTTGCAATTTTACATTTTCAAATCTTTTTAGAGTGATAGCTAAAGCACAGATGTAACAGCTGAGGAAAAAGAATAGTATGGCACTATCCTTAAACTTTTTATATCACCAATGCATGAGACAGAAACTGATCTTGGACAAGATTGTCAGTGTTTGCTTCCCAGAATATCACAAAAACCTGATGGTGTGAAGGACAGACCTTTTCAGCATATCAGATGCACAAGCATATGTATTTTGAATGTTCCCTTTAGGTAATTCTGAACATGCATCTATAGCAGTATGCACAGACATACCCTTTTGAACAGTTGCTTTCTTTAGGTATAATTTCAATCTGCTACAAAGTGATTCCGGTTTTCAAGAAGGGACTCCAATCTGATGACTGGAATAGTCATTTTAGAAACATCCTGTCCCTATTTGTTAACCAGCTTTGCTCATGAATAAACACCATGCAGCCAGCTTTTTTCCTCCCCATCCCACCTTTTAATAACAAAAGCAGCCTGAGGCCATCGAGCCTTCCCCATCACCTGTTAATCTCCAGGAAACAGCTCCTTTCTCAGTTGTTGTTGCTTAACTAACGCAACATTTAACACCCCAGATGAATCAGCACTGAGCTACTAGTAAGCTTCTGACTCTACTGTCCCTTCAGCTCTACAATACTAAATTTACTGATGAAAGTGTCAGGGCTTAGATGACCTCCATTTTGGGAGGTCATTCTAGAGCTCACATTTGCCTCTGATACTTTCTTACCTCTTCTTCCTTTGAATCTGTCTCTAGATTCTGATAAATGCAATTCATTTCTATTATGTAGTTAATTCTGATTATCAGAACTCATGACATCTATATAGTTTTTGTTCTTCTTAGCTGGAAAGGTCCTAGATAATGTTTTTGAAGTTTAGGGATTCAAGGTGTAGTGCAATACCTACAGTGATTCCCTGTACGACCTTATTAAACATCAATAAAGTATTCTGTTAGTAGAGCCACTGAAGAGACAGCAGTTCTGGTGAACAGAAAACAATTTCTCTTTCTCATCTGAGCTTAACAAGAAATTCCAGTGGGTGATGCAAACATGAGGACAGAGGGATCAACAGATTTGTTAGGAACCCTTTCCTCAACAACATGCATATGTATTTATATACACACACACATATGTATTTAAAATGTATATTATATAAGTACATATACACCCACTTTTTTCCCCAAGCAGTTATTCAGAAGGATGGCCAAGGATGAAATCCCTTGATGTTTTTGCTGGAGTTATAACTTGTTCCTGTACATACATTTTTTTGTTTTCCCCTCAATTTCATTGAGCACTATGGTCTATGTGTAATAGAAATAGCATCAGTCAGCAAGATTCTGTCTTCAACTGTTAACGCTTATAACCAGCAAATAAAATGACGCAGATTTTTTTTTTTAATTTCTATTCTTGTAATTTCTCACTACCCCAACCAAGACGAACATGTTGTCTCTTAGGCAACTGCTCTAGTAATGTTTTTCTTCAGTCACACATATGATCTCATCCACCCTCGTCAAGGGGTGAGGCTGTGGGCTGTGTTTATTGAGCAGCCTCTAGTGGTTCACCATAGGAGCTACCCTAGGCTATAACTTCATGTGCTGCAGTTGCAGTAGGTACCTGCTCATACCTTGCACAATGCTGTCCAGGATGCTCTTGACCACATGCTGGCCTATGGACAAGGATGAAGAAAGACAGTAGTAAGATAATAAGCCAGTAACATTGACCTTTGTGCCATAAAAGTTGATTTGATCCTGAAACGTTTACATTCTGGTAATGGCTTAAAAGAAATGCATAAAACCAAAAGAAAGAAAGAAGAAATAGCCACAGGGTGTTTGATTTTTCCTGAGTGCAGTATGTGAGGGGAAGAAAAGAAAAATTTCTGACAGTGATATTTATCTTGGACCTTATGTATTCATTCTTCAAAGATGCTACAAATTTCCCATACTAAACACATGCAAGATTTCCAGGATATCTCATATTCTAATGTGAAAGTCTTCTAGGAATTCCTGTTACATTCACAACTTCAAAAATCTACAATTTGCTAATCTACAACAACACTCTAGCAAATATAGCAATTGCTCACAGGAAAACCAGTCCAATATGCAAGTCTTTTTAGCTATTCCTTCATGTTAGTCAGAAGAGCTAGGTATTAGAGATGCCAGAGTCACAAGACTAGCTAGACTACCTTTTGAAATCTTTAGGAGCCATTAGGTGAAAAGATGGAGGCTTAAGGTATGCCTTGAAGATCAAAATTGAGCTTATTGCTGGGAATGATAAGCCCCAGTTGCTTACCTTCTAATTGCACACTATTAGGAGTTAATTTGTGATAGTGTGTCAAAACTAGTTAGTGAAACAGTATCTGACCCAGGTAAGATGTTGCACAGCAGAGAATGAAATTGCAGGGGTAGTAACTGACCTCTCAGCTATCCACATTCAGAGACTGGGTAGTAAATTAGTCCTGTTGCTATTCTTTTACATATTCATCTGCACTGGAGTGGCTGATGGTTGCCTGAAGGAAGAATATTGCATATGTGAGCAGGATGAGGCAGCATGTAGGAAAGCAGACAGTGAAAGAAACCTTATGTTTCAGATCAGAACTTTTATTGCTGCTTCTTGGTGCAGAAACTTCAGCACGGAGCTATTCACACTGTAATCCTTCCTCATTTACTATATGGCCTATAGAGAACATGGTACCAGAAAGAAGACCAAAACCAAGTACACAGATTTCACATATAACAATACCAATCTGGTTCTTATAGACTAATATAGACTCCACTTTTATTAGAACAGTTTGATTTACCTATCATTTTACCCATTCAGGAGACTAACTGTGGCAAGATACTTCAGAATGGCTTTTTACTTTCTGTCTATACTATACTTACTGTCAGTGTCGCAAGTACACTAGTAAGCCTTAGGTGACCAGACTGAGAACAGCTGGAGCTTCCATCCACATAACATGCCTACAGGCCCAAGAGCACATTTCAGCTCAGCCCTGAGCCCCTTCCTTAGCCATGCTGTACATGTACCTGTGTCGTAGGTAGCTTATCGCTCTCCAGTGTGATCTCTGGCCCCACCTCCTCCTGCTGCTGCTGACTGGGACTCCTAGAATAGACCCTACCTTGTTAACTTGCTTCATCCAGGGCTGTTGAAGGATCATGACCTCTGCACATGCACATCAGGTATTGCAGGACTAGCCCTTGCCCAGCAAAGGGGCAGTCTGTGCAATAGTCACCCATGCCTCCAGGTTTGCCATCCCCTCCCAAACACATGGAGCAGCCCCACTCTTACTGGTCCTTAACAGAGAGGCCAGACCACAAATAGCTTCCCAGGCCTGAGCTGAAATAGGGCTCCTGGACCAACTGGCAAGGGGTGTGGGTGAAGGCCCCAGGTGATGCTTGTCAGAGCAATAAAGGCCTATCAGTGCAACCACTACTCTAACACTCTGGACATAGGTTCCATGTATAACTTATCTTCATTCTGCACAGTTGACATCTTCCCCAGTAACACTAAATACTGTATTTTAAAATAAAATAGAAAAATACTAACTGATTTGCAGTTACAGCCTGGGGGCAATTATCTTCTTTAAAAATAAATGTTATAATAACCAAACTCTTCAGTTTTGTAAAGCAAGAAATTATCATCTTATGTTGGACATTACTGTTGACTTCTTGTTGAAAACAGAAAATATTTACAATGTGCATTAATCTTAATGGTTACAGGTAAAATCAGATTATCAGAAATAGACAATCACAATTTGAATGAAACTTGTCTGAGATATTCCTTATCTCACACTCTGAGGATGTTGATTTTTTGTAAATAAATTAAACTGTAAAGGATAAAAAGTATAGAGAAGACAGAATCAGACTCTTCTTGGAGGATGAGTAAAAGGACAGAGGCACAGGCTGCAGAAAAGGACATTCTGATGACATATTAGGAGATGCATTTTTCACCATGATGTGGTCAAATGTCCAAACACAGACCCAGAGAGGTGAATCTCTATGTTGGAGATATTCATATCTTTATTGGACACGCCCTGTGTAACTTGACTGTATCACAGACCTCCAGAGGTCCCTCCCAACCTATACTATTCTATAATTTTTCTATTAGAAAAATCCATAAGAATGATTATATGCAATAATCTCTGAAGAGTGCCACTCAACTAACATTTAATTCAAAGAGAAATTAACATGCATATCTATTTTCCCCAAAATATTTTTTTCTTCCAAAATATAACACAACTGTAATTTATGAGTAAAATCTTCTGGATTAGGAATAAAACTGAAACTTGTACTTACAAGGTACAGAAAAAAAAATCTTCAGATGTAAAATTGGTGCTGTTCACTTGTTAGGTAGGAGATTACCAGAACTCATCACCTGGCTCCAGTTGTACCAGTGTAACTGGTTTACCCAGTATTTCTGGTTTTAGTTCATATGTACACTGGTACAGCATAATTGTTAGGAGTTCTCAGAGGTCAAGGGTAACAATCAATCTGACTATTTCTAGCAGGCTCAAATGACTCATATTGTCATATGACAATAAAATTTGTTGAGGAAAGTTAAAGATGACTTCCTCATTTTGTGGTGAAAACATCAGATTATTTTACTGTCTTCTCTTCTGTGAGGGTGCCAGGTAAACTTCAGGATAAGTCTTGGAGAACTTCTGTCACAGGCACTCAGACACTGAAATAAATAAGCCATAAAAAAGTTAAAATGAAGGCTTCATAGGGATAAGCTTTCAATGAGAGTAACCTATCTTTTAGTTTCCTAAACTTTAGGCTTCCTCTTCTAGAGATGTCATCGAAGCGTCAAGATACAGGCAATCAAAAGCAGTCACTGACCTTGCTTGTAGTTGAGGCCAACCTTGGAAGCACAAAGTCAGTAACTTCCCTACTTTGAGGAGCCTTTTATAAATATTGGCTTTTGTTTACATGTTTGGAACATACAAACAAAAGAAAAACCCCAGATTTTTGTGCTGGGAAGGTAAAGAGGGGGACATCATCAAATATAACAGCTGCTTCAGACCCAAAGTTAGTTCTCATGATGAGGCCAGCAAAATTCTTATTTTGTTTCTGTATGTCAAACATGTCATGAACCACCAATACTCTTCATGTCACAGAAAGCAATCCTCAGACACTCTAAATGTCCTGCTACTATAAAAAGCGGCTACTACAAATGTGTTACTATATTGTATTTACACTGGGCAATCCTGAGCAAGCTGTATGGGGGAATATATTTTATGCGAGAGTCTTCATCTAAAGTTTTCTTGAAGCTCAGTGAAATTACAGAAGGGATTAATAGAAATTCCCCTAATCTGACTAGGAAAAGAAACAAAGAAGACAATCTGCATATACCCCAGCTACTGGGATCACTGAGTTTGCCTTTGAGCTTCCTAAACCAGAACTGCATCATACCTATTTTTACCTTTCTTCCTGTCTTACTCCCTTCTTTTCTTACAAAGGAAAGTAAGACCCCTTTACCTTTTCCTTCACGGGCCTAAGGACAGAGCTATTTCCTGTACTGGTGGTAGGGGAATAAGCCCTCTGGGTATCCATACAGGTGATGGTGCAGTAATCAGAGACAAGGCAATTCAATAGGAAGGCACTGCTGCTCACTGAATTGATAACAGCACTCTCCAAGCTTGACAGTCATCCATCTCAGCTAATCTCTAGGTTTTAATTGAGCTGTATAGGAACAAAGCTTCCAGGTGATTTCAGATTCTGTGGACAACACTGGTAAGTACAGAAGAACAGAGAGATTCACAGTCTGAAGTACTCATCTATATATCTTTTTGAGTATAACAAGATTAGTCTAATCAAGTGGGATATTTGGTCCTTTCTTATGGGTAAGAACTGAATTACTTTGTAATTACCCTTGTGGCCTTCCTACTGATGGTTTAGAACCCTGAACCCTGATAGAGCAGCTGTGTGTACACATAGATAAGCCTTCTGTTATGTTAATTGGAATTACATTTATTTATTTGGTCCTGATCTTCTGAGATTCTTCCATATTAAATCTGTGATGTAAAAAGAAAGAAACTCTCTCTTCTCAGAGTATTATCTAGTATAACTGAGTGTAATATAGATTGCTTTTCAAAATTCCCCATAACCCAGTCTGTATGTTCATCCACACTTCAACAAAGTTGGAAACCATACTCTACTATCTCAGCATATCTTACATTTTGCCTTTTTTCCTGGTTAATCTCCTAACTAATGGTTCATCACACCCCAAAAATGTTGTCCTCCAAATTTTGCTTCTGACAGGAATATTAGTTTCCTCTTTTCTTTTAAGCTTAGTGTCAGAAAACTCAAAGCTGAAAATTTGTTACTCATAGAAAACCATAAAAATGAAAAAGGGACTCTTCCCACAATTGGAACTCTCCCCAGGTTCTTATATGACCGTTTTTCACCCTATACCCTTATGTTGCACTTAATGAGTTTTACCTTTAAACATATGTAAGGCTGGAAACCTGGAACACAGGGAGTGTTCTCTCAACTCAGGTCTTTCCTCAGCTGCCTCCCTTTGCTTTGGTGAGTTTTTCAAACTCACTAGAAAGGTCAGCTGCCACTACACATTCTGGAAGGCTGACAAAGCAATTGAGATTCAACCTCAGTTGAGATTCAACCTGTTATTGGTCATGTTCCCTTAAGAATCAGCCATAAACTAGCAGGAAGATACAATACGAAAAATCCTTTAACCATTAAAATTTAAGAGCTGTCAAGAAATCTCAGTTTTATTTCCTTTGCCACTTAATTCTTATATGGAATCTTGGGTAAAGCAGTAAACATCTGTGCCTCAGTCTTCTCCATCTGAAAAACAGGTTTTGTTTTCCTTCGCTAGGACCAGTTTTGTAAGCATGAATAGTAGCTCAGAGAAATGCTCTGAAATTGGCATCTTGCCTAGAATATTGAAAAAAATGGAGAGCCTTTCTTTAGCCATCTTTAACAGAGAAATTATTCTAGCAATGAAAAGTCTTTATTAGAATCCAACAATCAAAATAAAACTTCCTACTACTGAAAGATTCCTGCTTAGGATAATAAAATCTTTTTTATTCATAAAAGCAGTACTCATTGTGTTACTGATTTGTTATTAGTTAGAATTAATCATATTTAATTTTAATAGGAATATGGAACTATAAGAACTATTTTAGCAAAATTATATATTGCATTCTATATATTTAACCAACAACTAACAGCTGCTGTGAAATCCCCTGTATAGCCCTGTACCAAGGCCGGAGGAACTGGTTAAAATCATCTAGTAGGAACATTTAGAACTTAGATAACAGATGTCAGAATTTCAAATTAATAGGAACTTAGGAACTTAAGAGAATGTATTATGTGTAACTATAAGAATTTGAGTATTGTCTGAAATCAGTTAACCACGGAAGCTTTGGTAAAGATTTACTTCGATCTAATTAAGGAGAACTCCAATCAGTAGAGTTAAGTGAGATTAACCAATGATTGTTTTAGTATAAGAATATTGATAAGGTGGTGTGACCGAGGGCCAATCACTAGAAATATTAAATTCAAGAATTAACATTGAATGTACTTTATGTAAATCTAATACATGATGGCAAAAATAGTACTGCACAGAATCACATGAAAGGTCAACTATGGGACAAAGTGAGGAAGACTATGGAAGACCACCAGAGGGCTTCTGAAGACCACCAGAGACCTTCACTGCGCCTGCGTAAAGGACATTTACATATGCTAATAACTTCCCGGAAATCTAATGAATATGTATAACATTTCTTGGAAATCTAATGAATATGTATGAATAAGTTTGATATAAGGTGTATGATTTTGGTGTTCAGGTGTGCGTGGTTCATGAGAGGACTCGCCCGCGCACCTGGCCGTTAATAAAGAAGCGTCTGCTTATCTACACTAAATTGGTGTTGATAAGTTCTTTATTCCGAGTTTTTCGGTAACAATTGGGCAGCTACAATGTGAGCCAGCCTACAACTCCCCACAGATTTGGTTCAGCCAGTAAAGGCAAGCATAATATACATATGCTGACAGTGTCATAGGAGTTACAGACCCAGCATCAAACATGACAAGCTTGTCAGGAATGTACTAATCAGAAAATGCTCAGATCCAACATACCTAGACATTAAAAGCTTTTTCCTGGTGACTGCAAGAATATGAAGGAAGTGAAAACAAGAAGGAAAGGAGATAAAACACCTTGAAAATGCTGTGCTATTCTTGATACACAGTGCTAGAATTCAAGGCCATTGAAAATAATTCTTTACTATTCCTTCGCTGAGGACTGCAGCTTTCCTCATGAACATCACATTACAGGGAAGCAGCTACACAGTTTGCTAGATCAAGGAGAGAGTAGCTCTACAAAAATCCAGAGGGAAAGCCTGAACTTGGATTAGACCCTCATGTGACAGCAAACACTGATCATCAGTCAGAGTGGATCAAAGGTGTCTGTAGCAAACTCCTTTATTTTACCTAGTATATTCCATGACCTTTGTTCTGTCCAAGGATTGTGGATCGCAATAGCTTTGTAACACAGCTGACGTTTCACATCAGCAGGTAAGCCCTCGGGTAGGGACAGAGAAGATTGAGCTGTCTAGATTTTATTTATTATCTCCTTCCTGGCTAGCCAGACAGTTTACTAGTCAAAACTTGTTGGAACTGACTTTTAGGTTTTGATGGTCAATCTCCTGCAAGTTAAAGTGTCTGCTTATTAGCTGTTCTTTATTAGGCTTTTGTTGCCTTTCAGTGTATTTCTGTTACCTTGCCACATTTGGAATACTGAATACTATCATACTACTGAATACTGAATATTATAATGAGAAATGATGTCTTACTAGCCTCTACTCCCATGTCTGTTCATAATAGCATGATCTCACCTTTCCATTTCTTTTCGTTTCTACAGTCCAGACACAGAGGAAGTTTTACAAATCAATTAAAAGGCACACACTGTTTACAGGATCTGCCTGTGCCACGCTGAAATGCGGTCACACTTGAAGTGTAAGTCAGCTGCCTGAGAGGAGGGAACCAGTAACACGGACATCTCAACATAGAAAGTGGAGAAAACCTTGTCTAATTGAAATTAGAGGGGAGAATTTATGTAGGAAATGTAATTATCATACTGGAATTTGGCAATGATGCCTGGATCGACATTCTTCTTTTATAGGGAATCAGAGATTTTTGATGACTGCAGGCAAGAAAAATCTTGGGTTTGCCTTTTTCCAAAGCAGCTGCCACTTTCATTACAAGACTGATCCAGTATTGCCAGAAAGACTTTTTTCTCCAAACTAAAATTTACATGCAAATAGAAAAACAAAACAACTGAGGTTTTTGCATTAAAATACAAATTGGAAAAAATAAGTCTATGTAATTCTATCAAAGCCATTGTTCAAAAATCTACAAGCCTTCTATCGTTCATTTTTTACTTTGCTTTTACATAAAGTAGTTTAGAACAATTCTTTCTACAAAAATGTTCTAGTAAAAAAATAATTTTCACTAAGATTCTTTTAAAAAACTTGTAATAATTGATTGGCTTTAACAGAGGTCAACACTTAAAGTTGAAGAAAATTATATATTTCTTATAAATTACAAGAAAAGAGCCACTGACTGGTCCCTGAGCCTCCCTCTCTACAATATCTGGACAGCTCCTGAAAGTTCCCTTTCCACTTAGCGGGTTGCTTCATGACTTTAAACCACTTTAATATGAATGACTGAAACTTTCATTTCTCCAGAAAACTACTGTTCTATAAGAAGATGACTTGGCTATTTACAGTAAGAATGGCCAAGTTAATGATAAAAATGTGGGAAAATCTGACTCAGTTGACTCTGATAGGGTCAGATAAGAGAAAATATAACGCCCAAATCAGGTAGTGAAAGGTTGTGGTTGATGGGGAGAGGATGTGTACGGCAGGGGATGGGAGGGATGGAGCTACCACTATGCTGACAGAGGTCACCCTGTTCATCTTCGATTGCTGTGGAACTGGACCCTGATTGAGGATAGCCCTGGCTACCTGAGCAACCTGGACCCTGACCCATGGTAAATAATCACCTCAGGAAGACAGGGATCTCAGTTAGCGTCTTATAAAAAACTAAGTCATACACTTTATACAGCACAGTTAATAACATACAAAAGATATTAAACATATGAAAGATTGAATATATATTAGTAATGTAAAAATATAATTATAAAATTCATTATACGGGCCTTTTAATTGTTGCCACTGTTTATGTTTACATACGTAAACTTGGTGCTCTAACTTTTTGTTATATTAACTTGGAAATTTAGTATAAAGGACTTCAGGTTTACACAGAAATTTTGGTTTCTGAAACTTACAAAACTATGATGTCTAATTATTTTGTGATGATAGACTGATATAAATGAATATGACTCAACTTTTAGCATCATTTTTTTCCACTAAAGTTCAAGAAAACAAGAGTCAGGCAGGAGGGCTTCGGGCTCAAGGACAGGCTCTACATTCTGCATTGCTCAGGGATGTATGGATCCCTATGTATGGCTGAAACAATAAAGATCTTGTGTTTTAGTGCCATATGTAAAATGTCATTATTTTCTTAGGAAAAAATATCAGTTATGTAAAGCAGAGAGCATTTTTATTTGGGAATTTTCTTTGGTTTGAACATCCCACTAATATTGGTGTTACTCCAGCACTACATTAGTGTGACAATGAGAGAATGAAACTCAGCATCATCATAGAATTGGGATTATCTGTCTAGTTTTCTATTCTAAACTGAGATAAAAATAATATCACTTATAAGCTCTGACCATTCACATGCCTTCATGTTACTATCTTTATATCTGCTATTAAATGTATTGGGTCCCACATACTTTTTAATGTGAGTATGCAAAACTGGTCTTTTCTAATCAAAATACTTTAGGCATGTTTCTTTCCTATGCCTATGTCACAGATGAGACACCTGAAGTTAACTGAATTACCAGAAGGCAACTAAATAGTCAGAGGGATGCACAAGCTTAGGATGCTGATAAAAATACTGATCCTAGGTATATACCTCATTTCTGCTGCAAAGAGGTTCAGCTGCCTATGGATCAGCCCCTGACCTACCATAGTTTCAGAACACCTTGCTACGAACTGCAATCTAGAAGATGATTTGAGAGTGGCTTTGCAGTTCTGACTAACGAAGCTAAGCTTGATGTACATCCTGCCTCTGTTCTTTGTTGAGGTTCAGCACAGTTGCTCGTGCAGTTTGTGAAGCAGTAGCTGTATTGCTGCAATTTACAATCCAACATGCTGAAGACAAATATCATAGATCTTGGTGTTCTTTAACATGGCAAGCTGTAAAATGTAGAAAAATATGTCCAAAAATATGCAAGAAGTCAGTAACTGCTGCATGAATGGCTGTAGCGTCCCTGAAGACCAGCAAGGTGGACAGTATGGGTGTGAACAACTGCAATCATCCAAAGCAATGTGTCCCTGCTCGTGAATCTGAGCTGTCAGTCATCCTCTGAGTAGAGACAGTAGCAAATACACAGGTCTAGAGATCTTGTGAGCCAGCTGAATCTAGGCTGGACCAGATCATTAAATCAAGTCCTCAGGCAAAGCTAAGAACAGAACCAGGTAATTTTCTTCTCATTTTATGCCCATATGCACTAGTTCACATGTAAAAACTAGTGATCACCACAGTGAAAAAGGAAAGCTGTATTTAAAGTATCTACTTAGTAATTCCTCTGGTGACCTGAAACTTTAAATTCTCAAAAGGTCCGATTCTGACAAAAGATTTTTCAGCTGATTCTCTTAATTTGCATCCTAAATTGACACAAAGGGAAGAGCCAGCTTCATTGCTAGCTTGGCTAAAACTACCTTTGAAGCAAGCTCTTCCCAGCAGTGATTACTCACTGCAACAGACATGTTTTTGCTTACAACCTAACATCCACCAACCCTGCCCCAAGGGGAGAATAGCTACCCCATCTGTCAGCATGCAAGTATGTTTGGTATGTTCAGTCACATTCACTGGAAAGCTTGTGATCCCACTAACAAAAAGATGAAGGTTTCTTATTACTTTGAGGCACACTTTCAGGAGACCAAACAGTGGGCCAAAGAGATACTCCAAAACTGGGAAAATAAATTTGCAAGATTTTACACTTCTATAAAAGATACAGGGAACCCCTAAAAAAAAAAATCTTTCTTGAACTTCTGAAACCCAGTGCAGCCTCAGGCTGTTAACTCAGTCTCATCCAAAATCCAAAATTGCTTTTGGGTGACACAAGCTTCATGTTTTTAGATAATTTCATAATGTTCTGAAATAATCTCTCATAAATCCAGAATAATTAATTTCAAAAGTATTGTTTGTGCTAAGTTAAAGAATATTTCTGTTGTTGTTGCTTTGTTCTTCTTATTTCTTGATATCCCAGGCTGATAGGCTGGGATATTCTCACAAGGTAGGAAATGCTAGGAAAGTCTGCCATCCAAGATCTGGGAAATGAAATTATTAAATATCTGGACTCTCATCAAACTGTGGGATGCAAATAGGATCATGGAACAGAAAACTGTTCAATAGTCCTATCTACAGAGTGGTGTTACCAAGGTTTTGCATCCTTCTAATTTGAGCAATGCAAGAGTTCACCCTCTGGAACTGTGTGGTCTGGAACAGCGAACAAATGAGCTTGTATCCTTTTTCTTCATTTAGCAATGTTAAATTTCCCTTTTAAAAATATTTTTCTTATTTGCCATTTACCCCCAGTAAGACTGTATGTCATCTCCATTCTTCTCCCTTTCTTCCCCAATAAAGATGAGGGGGTACAGCAATGGGGTAAGACAATGCATGCTGTGACTGCAACCATGAGTGTTTTTCTTAATATAATATAGTAATCCTGCCTCCTAGCTATGGCAAAGCTTGGTTAGCGTATACATATAGCCTTCACTATCAAAAGAATACAGTGTAACTTAGCTTTATCATACATATTTTTGATCCTACCGTGAAGACCTAAATAAGAAAGTTATTTTTAAAGGCATAAAATTACATTCTTGAAGGCTGAATCTGTCTACAGAGGAAATAAAACATAATCTGTAATAGTCCATGCTAGGTTTAACTTTCACATCCTTTAAGCACCATTTCTCTGCTGATGCTGATTTTCAAATCAAAGGGCCAGTTCAGACAGAATTTTTTTCCTCCAGCAAGAACACTTAAGGATAAGCAATATCTATGAAAAATTTTTAGCAACACAAACCAGATTGTAATTTACTTCCTGTTTTAAGACTGACTGACAAATTTCCAATTGGAGAAACTTTCTCACTAGCAATGATTTGTTCTCACGCCTCCTGCCTTTCAAACTGGTGAACTGTTATTTGTGGTGATGATTAAGCACTTGCTTAAACTTGTCAGTGGAACAGATATAATTTTGAAGGTCACGGAAAAGAAATAACCTGTAGAACCACACCTGAAAATGTGTACTGTCTATTTGCAATTATACCAAGAAAACAAACAGAATGTATCTGTAAGAAAATCAGGCAAGTAATGTCTCAGTTCTGCTTCTTTTACTATAATTACCTGACTGATCATCTTGATGTCAATTTACCAGTTACGTTTAGGACTGACCACTCTTGAGATATTTGCTGCTCTCTAGTGGCTTCCATAAAAGCAATAAAGCACATTTCTACACTGAAAAAATGCAAAACCAAAAATTTACTTTTCAAATACTTGAAGGAAGGGACTGTCTTGATATTCTGTTTTCTGTAGCAAAGTCTGTTTAAAGAGTTCCCTGCTCCCATTCTGGGGTTTGGTACAATGGTTCATACAACTGCTTGTGGGGCTGCATGACTAAACATACCCAAACTGATCTGTATTAAAAATAACCCTTTTTCTTAGGATGTTAAGGGTTAAGATAACCCTAAGAAAAAGGATTATTTTTAACACAGATAATCTCCCTGATTGCTTAACTATGCAGGCTCACAAACAGTTGTACTATTACCACCAAGGACCATGTGCAAGGATAGAGGTACAAGGTGAGCAAACTTTGTAAACCTTGTCACTGAGAGAAAATATTGTGCACCCATGGTCCAAATTCCTGATTTCTTAAACATTTCTGCAGACTGACTGTGCACAATCAGCTCTTGCTTTGGCAATAACCAGAACACTATCAAAACTAATCAGAACACGTGCAAAACAAATGTATACACTAGTCATACACATATTATGTTTTAAATTAAATCTTTCAAAAATGCTGTTAAAATCAGTCAGAGGTTCTGCTTACATCTTTCTTTTTTGCCCCCACCTCAGCCTTACATTTACAGGCCTCAATCAAGTTGGTCCTCCACAGTCATTTTCACCTGTCATCCCAATATTTCCAGCTAGACACCAGTTTTTGCTGCTTGTTTATTTATTTATGCCAAAACCTGCCTTTCACACTATCCCTTAAACCTAGAAACCCCTGCTCAAATTAATTAGTATTCAACTTAAAATCCAACCTCAAGACATGTTTTTACTTTGATGCTTACAGTAAACTGCCAGTTATCAGTAGAGCGGAAGATTGCATGCAGAGAATTTTGATACCATAAATACTGTTTACTTCCAGCTTCAGGAAGTCTACTAAATATGGAAATAACTAGGCTTGTTGCTCTGTGTTGTTTCTTATTTATTCCATTAAATTAGTTTGCTACAGCTATTGAAATATACTAAATGAAATAAATTTCTCTGTATTGTATTAAGAACATGAGACAGAAAGCTGGCTATTGCTGTATCTCTTCTGTTTGATACTGTGGTTTTATTAAGTAATATCCATATGCCAGGAGCAAATTTGCCTAATTTATATTTATACTTATGGTAGTGCTGTGCACAACTCACCTTTTTTTTTTTTTAATTTTAGATCCATACTGATTTTAACTAAATTTAGAAGCAAAGCTCTTCTTTCCTTAAAGCTGTTAATGAGATATAGTGAATTTTACTTTTATCTGCCTTACTTTGGAAAAGGAGTTGAAGGACCAAAGCCAGCTCTCTTACTTCAATCCTCACTCCATATCCCAAAGGAAAAATTCAGTCATCTGTAAAACAGGAAAGGAAATGTAATAGACCAAACTCTATCAGATCAACTAAGCTTCACCGTAATAGACTAATCTGATTCTACTGTACAAGAAGGAATATCACCAATCCCAGAATTTTATAAGCAGAAACTCAGTGTATTCCTGATTTCTAATATATTTTCTGTGCATACACATACACACACACACTGGAAAAGGGCTGTTCCTCATCCTGTGAATGTATGCCATTTTTGCATATTTTCAGGGCAATCTATACACCTGCAGAGTCTAGCATGTTAGCAAATTAAAACTCTTCTGAATGTTAATAGATCAAAACAATTCTTTTAGTACTACTATGTTAATGATTAACAATGGAAGCATTACCTATGTACACTGGCCCAGAAAACGTTGGTCGAGAAGAGAAGGTAACTATGGCTTGTTACGTGAATAACACCTTGATAAATAGCTTGTTAAGAGGTTCTTTGGAATTCCTGTCTTAGTATGCCAGGGATGTACAGGGACAATAGACATGAAAGCTTCCATAACTTTTTCAAAAGCACTTATGTTACAGTCTACTCATCAACAGGTTGAGACATAGTTTGCGGATAACAAACTTTATTATTGCAGCAGTAGCTCGCACAGTGTTAAAGGACAATTTGCAAACAGTCACAAAGCAGATTCATTTTATAGTTAGACTATTCAATTTGTGCATGATGTCATGCATTTATGGGGACAAAAGGCAAGAAAATAGACATACAAAATACTGAGCAGAATTAATCAGCTCTGTGTTATAGTATAGCCTCTGTTGTCGAAAACTATGTGAGTCTGCTTTCATTTGCAAATTCAAGTTGGACAGAAGGAAAATTCATAGGGTAGTTTACAGGACACAGGCTTAGCAGGACTTGTATTAATGCCCCACTGATACAATAGCTCAAACCTACCATTTTGATCCCTCTTCCAATATTTCATATTGTGAGCGTCTTTCTTTTAGCACCAATATGACAAAGGGGGGACCTCTCAAAGGGGGGACTTGAATGACTGAAAGATGTGGCTAAGAAAACAAGGGCAAGAGGAAACAAGAGGATGGATGTAGGAGAAAAAAAAGTTTAAAAATCATTATGTATGTTATAACTGTCAGGAGAGATATACAAAGAGAACACATTGATACAAAGAACAAATACACCAAAAGTATCAATGGAGTAGCATGATGTACATGAGAAAGTCAATCTAATGGGAAAAAAGCTGCCATCAAATCAGAAAGTATTGATTCTATTTCCAAATTAAGTACCATGGTTCCAAAAAAAACTTAAGTGGTTACTTAATCTACTACATTTTCTGTTTGTAAAGTCAGAAAGAATGCTTAACTGATAGGCAACACAGGAATATAAACATCTGCAAGTAACCTTCAGGCCTATTAAGTTTCATGCACTGGAAATTAGATTTACACAATTGCTTCCAAACACATTTTCTCATACAGCCAGCCCTCCATACATTTGCTGAACACTGCTCCAGCTTCCCTTTTCTTCCCTCATCTCACTGGAAAACAGACACCTTTTGGTGTCTGTCACCTTTTCCAAACCTGAAACCCTCCAGCCTACAGTCTGAGCACTTTCCCACAATACCTGAATTGAGCACCTGTGCTATGTGATCTATGGCATGAGGACATGCTGCTGTTCATTTGAGAGGTTCTCCTGTTTATGGAGCTACAGATGTAAGATGCTACAGAACTGGAGAAATTAAAATCCCCAGGTTGATGGAAGCATCTTCTGAACCAAATATTTGGCTAGATCTGTAACACCAGGAAAAAGTCAAATCTCTGACTCAGCCTATTTGACAGGGGTTAAACAAATGCATGAACAAATTTGGCTTGATAAGAAGTGTTGTCTCTTACATTTCCTGAGGCTTTTTTCCTATTTGCTAGTGAAGTCTTGCTCTGCTACACCTTGTGTTTTTTTTCTGGGAAAAAAAGACTGAAAGAGAAAAAAATATATAATTGGAAAAATACCCCAAATTAAATGTTCTACAGAAAGTAAGCAATTGTAGAGAGAACTATGTTGTCCAATAGCAAACAGCATTCATAGCAGAAAATTCAAACAGATGTAGCCAAAGCAACTACAGAAGAATGCAAACACAATGATATAGCTAAAAGAGGAGTAATGATGAGAACAAAAGATATATTGTTAATACAAATGATGGAGTGGGAAGAATTATAAACAAAAAGTCACACACTGAAAGAAAACATCAAAGTAAGTATTGAGTGAATGAGTTCAATAAAAAACAAGAAAACCCATCCCACTGCTGGAAATGTAAACAAAAGGAGTACTGAGAGGAGAAAATGTCACCAGAAAGATGAGAGAGATGCCAAATAGAAAAGATTAACAATGGAAAAAAGTCATTGAGGGCCACAGAATATTTTCCAGCTTGCTCTGGAGGTTGGATTTGGAATGAGGAAGATGAAGGTGTGGTATTTATACCACATAAAGTTAAACCTTTAGTTTAAGAAGATAAATTGGGAAGGTAATCTCCTTATTTTTTAATATAGTTGATAGATGAATAAGATCTTCCTCTAAATTCCTTCAGGAGCAACTTAGAGGGGAGTCCAGAGGGTGACAAGTGGTTGAGCCAAATTAACAGTTCTTGGAGGGAGGGCATTCAGTCCTGTCCCCCCTTTCCAGCTGCTTTTTCTTTTCTCCCACATCTTTCTTGTGTTGCCTCTGGAGTTTATCTGATCTCAAGGTCAGGCAACAAAACTCACTAACCTGGCAAAAATGTACACCTTTGGAAGGTAGGCAGGGTAATTTTTTGCTGTTTTAAAAGGTTGAACAACATGCAGTCAGATGAGTTCCAGAGGTGGCTCAAGGTAAGCAGTGGGATCACGTAGCCAAGAGCAGAGAGGATTACAGGAGAAGGGCTGAGGGAAAAGAGAAGTCCTTTTTGGCAGTATCAAGCTCTTAATTTAATTTAAGACATCTCCTGAAGTCATAGGAAGCCAGTTTTGTAACTTAACAACCTTAGTTAAATACTTTTAGATGGAGAGAACTGTGCCACTGCCATCATTTATGTACACAGAGGAGGGGCTTAATACTCTTAACCAATTTTCAAACTTATATCTTCAGATTCTCATGTTTTTTCTATTCATGTTAACCAAATCATGCCCCCAAAAGTTTGAGTAAAGTAGAATTAGTAATATCCTCAACTGCCAACCTCTCCTTTCCTATTTTGCTCATAGCCCTGTTTTTTTATTATACAACTTGAAGTATTATACGCTTTCAAGAGGAAGCTAGCATTAGATTTGCACACTTGTGTTTTTTATTGCAAATCTCCTTATGCCTGTTGGGTTTTATTTTTAGCCTCAAAACCTTGTATTATGCAAATAGATCAGAATCTGCATTTTCAAATTTTCATTTCTCAGTGGTGTTCAGTGTTTTTTTGTTTATAGAGACTTTGGTTATATATTAAAAATTTCACTGCTTCTTTGATGTACCTTATATATACCTTGATATATCTTAGTCAGGAAGGCTTTGTATGGTATTCAGGCTAAATTTAGCCAATTTAATACTAATTTTTTTCTGTTTATACTATCCTGGCTGCTTGCACCTATTAAATGAAGTCTGAACAAAAGGTGAAACAAGGATACTACTGCCTATAGGTACAGATGTACAAACAAGCTACTACAGGGCATGCTAGGGTGTGAACACATTACATGCTCTGCAGAAGCTGTCTGCAACCTCTTCTTTCTCTAGTTTATTATGATGTGCTACTGCTACACAAAAGAGAACTTTACGATACTTTGTTAGCCAACAGAAACCTGTGTACTATATATACATATTCAGGCTAGGTGACTATGCTGGGCCCTTCTTTCTTAATATACAAATTTTTTTCCTTCTGGGAGTTACAACTTTTAAATATCTTTAGACAGTAGATGCATCTCATATTTCAAGCACATATGCACATGGCAATAGACTACACATGTGAAGGAACTGTTGTAGATATCAGAAATATCATCAGGCAGAGTAAAATACATCTTAGGAAATTCTTCCAAAAGAAAAAAATCCTTGGAAGTAGCTTTCTGTTTAGGAAGATTTTTATAATCTGGTTCTTCTGAAAATCTAAACATTCAGCACATACTTAATTTTAAGTTTGGGAGTGGTCATACTAAAGTAAATGAGAGTAAATAATGCACACAAGAGTTAAGCAGGAACAAACTCCTTGCACAATTAGGGATTTTCCAATATATTTGATTGACTTACAACTTTAGTGAAAACTATTTATTTATCCTGTGAAAAAACATGACACTCTCTATATACGCAATCTCTCCCTATATACAACAGTGTATGTGCATGCATAAAGACATGCACACAAACACAAACTGTTACTGTATACCAATTGGTTCCTTGCGTTGATTGAGCAAAAGGTAAAATGACAACTCATTAGCTCATTAAATCTTTTCTAAATAAGTATCATCTTCTCTGTATTCTAGTGAATATGTGAATATTGTAGGTTATAAAACAAATAAATGCCAGAGGCAATGAGACAGGCGTGTTACATAAAACTGAAAGCTAAGTGAAAAAGCTGTGTGTCATCTGCACCATCCGCCCAGTTCAACATACTGAGCAACAGGGTGAAAAATGGAGAGCTGCTAAGGCATGAATAATAAGTCAGCAAAACTAGCTTCCCATTAGATAGTTTTTTCTAAACACAATGATTCATAATGGTTAGTCTGACCTGGAGACAATGTTTAAACTCCTGAAGAAAGCTGTCCATGATAAATACCTGAAACCAAGGTAATACCTGAGATAAATACATTGTAGACTGAGAAGGAAATCCATTTTAGATGGATGTATGAGAGATGTAGCGTTCGTGTTCTTTAGCTTCTCTGAAGTGTAAGGTGCCCCAAATTAAACTCATCTACAAAAAATCTACATCTAAACGTATAATATACAACCACTTTGAAACATTATTTTAGAGGTCTGATGTTAAAACAACAAATCATGACACAGAATACCAGAAAACATACTTTCAGAAAGTAAAAATCAGGGATGATACAACAGAGGTCTTTAATATATGAATAATTAAAAAAATTAAAGCTTGTATTATCAATTAAAAATGCTAGGTTTCAGAGTGCATTTCTAATTTGTTACAAGTCTGAGTCTACAATGTTTTTTTGGTTCTATTCTGAAACTAGAACAAAAACCACTCCTTTTGTTCTGAGGGCTTCTAAGGCATCTTAACGTAGCCTCTGGGCTCATTTCTAAAAGGAGGGATTATATGTGATGGACATAAACAACTATTTATGCATGACCTTCTCTGTAAATGTAAGAAGTAACAAGCTGGGATTCCACTTTGACCTCTGAGACATGTTGAAATCAAATACCTAAAGAGTAGGTGTTTGCTCTGAAGACTGTTTATTTTTTAGTTTCTGCAAAATGATTTTTCCAGATAAAAATTGCTATTTGAGATTGCTTTGTGACTGACTATATATTCCTTGCTTTTGTTTAAAACTTCTTTAGAGCCTTTTACAATCAAAAGCTAAAACTTCTGCTTTAATTAAGATGTGGGAAGCTTTGTCTATAAAGGCAATTATTTATATACTTAATATATACTTCATATATATAACTCTTTGTTCATTCTAACTATACTCTGAGAAAATGTTTCTTTTTAAATTTTAATGTATTATTTTAATGTAACTTTTTCTCTGTTATTATTTCTCCATTATTCTCAATGCAGGAAGCCACTTGCAAAACCCTACAAAGTTTAATTTTGTACTAGTTTAAGAATTCTACCTTCATGAAATAGCAATTCTATAAAAAGCCAGCAAAGTCTTTTAATGATAAAATTTTTGAAGTATTTTGCCTACCTGTGCTGTGTGTTGACAATTTTGTTAGATCTATACTTAACTATGGTAATATATTGTTATACCTTTCTAACTCTAACCCTGACACTTGTTGTGTAGCCTTGGGTACCTCCCTTCACCTTCCATTTTCCTAACTGTAAACTGGGAGTAATAATAGCATAGACTAGTATCACAAATGGCACAGCCTGTAAGTTGTGCAGAGGGTTTTTTTTCTTGCATGCAGGTCATCAAGGCAGCATCTGTAATCCATTCTTACCTCTGGCTTGCATTTTGAGGCATGACAGAATTTCTACAGAAATGTTTTATATTAAATACAAAACTGAACTCTTTGTCCAGAATCATCAACCACCTAAAGTTTCTAGGAATGTGAATTCTGCTCAGAAAAAACACAAACAAAAATCTTCTTCTGAGATACATGTAGTGTTGGGGCATTAAAAGGAGTGCCCTCCTGACCCCCAGCTTATATCCTGAGGCAGTAGATAGGGTTACTTCATATCATTGCCTTAGCTTGTATAACTGGTCATAAAATTAAAGCGTTTTAAAATTCCTGCAAAACTACTTATTTCTATGAACACCTGCAGCCCTGGTTTCCATAGGCCAGTTATAAACTTAGTAGAGAAATATTTACTTCCACTGCCCTTCTACTATGGCATCCCCCTATTTTCTTGTTGATTGAATGGAGTCTCCTCAATTCTGTTAACCACTGCAAAGAGGCAATTTCCCATTTCCTGAGCCTCTTTTTATACAGGTTAAAATCCTTCTTCTTTAAAGAAAAAATATTTTTGTGCTGTATTGGTTTATTTGCTATCATGTAAACATCAATTACACATCCAGAGTTAGTGTTTAAAAAACAGATTGTAGAGATAGATAATTAACTGTTCAAAGCAGTTCATGATGTTACAGAAAAAGAGATAAATCCTTAGGTTTTCTTGCCTTTGGATTTGTTAGTAATTGCTATTCCTTTGCTACAGCTCTTTAAAGAATTGAATAAACTATAACATTAATTAAAATAAGGGAAGGTGATAGCTTAAGAGGCTAATCTTTATCTTCTGATTCAGACAAATCAAATTGGGTTTCCCTTTTTTTTAGTGGTCCACTTCACAGAAAAATACTGAGCTGAGGCATGTTTCCACATCACAGTTCAGCCTCTACTGGGGATCAGAGACACCATCGTACTTCTCCTTAAACAGGAATGATGGTGAGCTACTTTGCACGTGGAAAGGGGAAGAAGTAGAAAAAAAAAGAAAGTGGTTTTGGCTAAAGCAGCTAAGGTGAAAAGTAAGCCTATGTTTACACTTAGCCTGAAAGTATGAAACTTCACTTCCCAAGCTCATCAATGCCACACTCTGTGCATTTAATTTTGCCCATAAATGCAGAAAATGAGAAGGGATTTCCTGGGCATACAAAAAGTAATGGCAAGGTGGGACATTTGGGGGTGTATCTATTCGCCACTGTCTCACTATGCTACTCCGAAATGCTGAAAAAGAGCTAGAAATGAGTACACCTGAAATCAAACTCACCGCTGCAGAGCTGGGAGGTCTGGCACAGGGTAAAGCCACATGGGCAGCTCCCTGGCCTGGGGCAGCAGGATCCCAGCTCCTTCAGAAATGGTGTTTCCAAGCTGTTTTAAACATTTAGGACCCAAGCAACTATAATAGCAGCTGAAGCACAGAAAGGGGTGTTACCTCCCCTAATATAAGGACGAATGTGTGTGTGAGGAAAGTGTAAAACAGATCATGCTGTCAGGTCAACTCAGGCTAGAGCCCTGCTCACCTCCTGCAGCTCCCTCACCTCTTGGTAAAAAAGGCAGGAAAATGCTCTGTGGGTTCTTAAACAGTTTCATTCCTTTTGATATAGCTTAATACTTGTGGAGAACACCAGTAATTTAAAACATTAAAAGAACATCACTACCTCTCTGTGAAACAATCAGTGTGCCTAAAACTATCTCTGCATGTAAAATTATATAGCAGCAAGGACATGAGTATTTTATAGTTAATGCAATATGAATTTGATGCTTGGGAAATGCATTATTATGTTTTTAAGCACATACCAAGCATTTTTTCTTTTTTTGCTATTGTGCTCAGGACACTAAATATTTAACTTTATTCAACAATGGCATTAATCTAAATGAAATGAAAGATCATATCACATGGCAGTCAAAGTTCAGTGATCCAAAGCAGGTGAAACTCTCAGTGCAGTTTGTGATAACATCTTTGTGATCAGTGCATGCTTTCCTAGCTCCTTCACTCATAGAATTACCATGTATTTCCAATGGTGAAAACTGAAGACTTAATTTTCTATATTTCAGAGGAAGTTAAATATCTTCCAGTGTTTCAAACACAGAGAAACTGTGATAAGACTTAAGGAAAGAAAAAGGGTTAGATGTAGGGAAAAGACTCTCAAGTTCTTATATTAAAATACTTCTTCAGATGTAATACTAAATTTACAAGGAAAGTAAATACGAGTGAAAAAGTGGCAACCTTGAAATGTTAAAAAGCAAAAAACCCATAAATTTTTCTTTGAGTCTCCCCCCCCTTTATAGAAAGTTGCCCAATTTAAGCCATTACATAAAATGGCAATTGAGGCTTGTGGGCATTATTCCATGAATAACTTACATTACCCTCTTCTTGTTCTTTGGTGTTTCCATTGCTGCTGAGAATCTATCAAGTCCCTGAGTGCACTAACAACCCCTAATGACCCTGATTAGCTCCACCTGAGGTCTCCACTCCACAGACCCTGCCTATAGGTCCTGGAATCCATATAAACTCAGGCCTGGACTTTCAGTCTATACCTGAGCTATGTTGTTGGAGTGCCTGTTCTGAGTTCTACCACAGCCATGCTTCTGCTTGGCCATGTACCTTGTTGATACAGGCCCTGACCTATGGACTGAATTCCTGGCTTGACCTCAGCCCTGACTAACCACTGTGGTCCTGCTTGGTGATCACTGAGCTGTATCTGATGCTGGTTATTCTCAATGGACCTGATCTTGATTCTGACCCTGACATACAGATTGACTCCCTGGCTTGACCCTTGGACCAGCCTTGTCTGCATAACAACAAACAACAGGAGCCCTGAGTGAACCCACAGAAAAAGAAAATTTTCAATTTTCATGTTACTTTAGTCATCACTGGGCAAAGTAAGGTGTGTAATGTACAATGGCTGGGTTTTAGTGTAACATACAAGGCGAGTTTTGGGGTAGAATGGGTATTTAGGGAAAGACATGCGTAGAACCCTTCAATTTATGAGCTCTTCTTCCCAGAAGTGCTTACAAGAATTTCTTCAACAAAATCAGTTTCTTCTGATTCTGATCTTTTTAAAAGTAGGATTAATCAGTTAGTGTAATGCTATTCAACGTGACAAATGCTAAGAGGATTAAACCAAGCCTTGTTCATGGATAGACTATAAAAGCACTATGTACAGAAACTAAACATTGCAATAGAGAAAAAGGGAATCTGGAATCGATTCTCTTTGATTCTGTTTTCTGCTTTACTCTTAACACTTCTCCTTTTTTCTAGAAGGCAAAGATTTTGTGATTTTCTTACCATGGACATCTTTAAGACTGCAAAAACTATTCCTAATTTTATCATAATGAAGTCAAGACCTTTTGAAACTTTTTGAGAGCACCTCAAAACTACCAAGAGGCTAGAAATCAGTACTATCACCTGGGATGAGATGTGAGCTACTCAAGTTCAAGAGTCAGGGTCTAGCTCAGCATGCTTATTGATGGTTTTGTTGGGGGGAAAAAAAAAAAGTTGATTTCAGCATAGGCTGAACCAACTAGATTGCTCTGTAATGAATAGGATGCTTAATACAGCATTGTGGTTTTTTGTGAACCTTTCTGTCTCAATGACCTGAATCTTAGAATATGGTTCACAACTGAAACAATGGACAAAGTACCTCACCAGTTGTTTCAGTGACTTTAAGAGTATTATAATTAGGCCTAACTTTTTTAAATGGAAGAGCCACACGGTGGCAGGAGAGAACAAAACATGTAAAAAACCTGCTCTGCTAAATGCTTCCTTGGATTTTAACTACATAATGCTCCCTTCTACAGTGCAGCTGAAGGTTCGTGGTTATATTTTTAACTCTAATGGACACAAACATAGTTCATTAGTTACAATGTTTAAAAAAATGTTAATGACTTCTAAGTTTCCGATACTACTCACCGAGTTCAATAGGGATTATACAGTGAATGTTAATATTACAGTAACTGTTGAAGTTATGTAGTATAGTTAAGATATGGAATCTGCAACATGTTTTTAGATTGTCTACATGCCACATCTTACCGTAGTATGAGGTGTCAATGACTAGAAGTGATCTTCACATAGCTATTTTCACTTTTATGGTGACTCTACCAGGTTAATGACAGGCCATAAATGGTGTTTCAAATTCATAATTCTCTGAAAATGAAGTATTTAGATCTTCATTTTTTATGTAATGTGCTACATTATGAACTGGTCTGCTATACAAAAATGAAGAGTCAGATTTTTCTAAATCTGACATTTTTAAAATCTACTAAAAGCAGTCCAAACTACTAATCCTCTGATTTAAGACCATCAGGGGAAACACTTCACTTTATGGACATTCATAATTACAATACACTAATGTTTCTAGATGTCTCAGTACAGTTAGCACTGTTTTCTAGTTAATAGCCAACAGAAATAGTGATGTACTTAGTTGTACACACTGTTAGTACTTATGCAATTGCAGCCAAAACTGGAGTGTAGACAGTTACCTTTGCAATCAAGATGCAGTTCAGGTAGCTGATTTCTATTAAATTAAGTGTATTTTGCAGTTGTAGCAGATGTATAATCTTCCTAACTTAAGACTTGTGACTGTTTAACCTGTACTGGAAGACTTTATAGCATCCTTTCCATTAATTCCATCGCTTAAATCACTGACTTCACACATTCCATAAAAACAATTTTCTTCTAATCTAAACCTTTTTTCAACTCAAATGAATCTAGTTTAAAATGTTGAACCTTTACTAAGAACCACCAGCATGACTTAAAATCACTGATTTAAGGGGGAAAAAGGACATGAAGGAATCAAATAGCATACTATTCTATTATTTCCATACCTATCAGTGCAAGAATTTCTCAGTACTCTAAACAATATTGTAAAGTTTCTTAAATCCTAGTGGCCATCATCATAACCCTGGTCATGCCCAACTCTTAATGCTAACAGGAGCTGCATAAGCTACTCACCCTCTCAGAGGACAGGGCTATGTCTTTAAATTGTGTTTTATTGGATTTTTTTCTTTAACCTACTAACAACCAGTGGAGATCTAGCTGAGGAGTTTTCTAATAAAGAACTGTTTTAGTGATTAACTGATCTGACAAGAAAGCATTTACAAAAACCTGAAACTGCCTTGCAACAGAATAGTTCTCACTTCTCTCTCTGTTGTCTTTGTATACTCAGCTTTCATAGCTGAACTTCTCGGTTTCATTCTAAGGCCATATTCCTCTTGATAATCTTAACTGAATTATTTCTCACTTGCTTTTCCACCCCAATCAAATATAAATTTTTCCTTACTCTTCCCTCTTCCCTCCACATGCAGAAAAGGGAGTAATACAAGAGTTATAGGATATAAAACCAGAGAAAAACTTCCCCATTGTTAATATTCGCTAATTCTGCATCCTCTAAAATATTTATTATGGATCAGACTCTTGCTTGAATGTGAAAGAATTTGCATGCCTATGTACTCTCCATGCCATCTTCTGTGTTAGCTTTCAGGTTCTTTTACTCCTTTCACCCAAGTCCTTCATGTAAACCTTTCTTTTAGTCCTGTTAATAGTAATCCTATGAGTTCCATAACTGTAGTCTTAACTGTCTTTAAAATGTCTCTTAACTTTTGCTCTACTTCTGCCTAGACAATGCTCTGCTGGTTTTGTTAAAGAAAAAGAAAATTCTTTAGCATAATGCAGTTGCCCTGTTTCTGCCTGCAAATAAGGATCTCTGTGATTTCCCTTGTGTTACCTCTTAAATTGCAAGTTGCCTCTAAATACCCATAAAGCTCCACTGTTTTAATGCAGACCTCTGTAATAACTATTTTACCATGATGCTTACAGAACACTTTTGATGTCAGCAGGCAACAAAAGGTGTAAGATTGATATGTTTTCTTCGTGTTCTTCTTTATCCTTCTTGTATACTGGCTATGTATAAACTAAAAATACTTCAGGCTCTCCTTCAATCCTGTTAATACAGCATTAATTCATTTTATCCAGCATGATCCTACTACAGTAAATGTGATAAATTCCTGATGTATACCCATGGATGTTCACAGCAAGTTTCAGGCTGGGTAAGACTTTAACGTTAGAAGATTATTAATTTTTGCAGACATGAGAAATTCAAACCATCTGGTCACCTCCTAGTACTCAGTGTTCTAAGCAGTGTTGCATTGATTCCACATAATGTTCCCTGTACTTCAGTGTAATCTGAGGTGATTTGACTCAGGTGACTAAAGTGTCCCTCTCTTAGCTCAGCCTTCTTGCTTGCTGTGTCATGAGAAATAGCTGGACACTGAAACCACAGAGACAGACTTCATAAACAAGGATGGAAGAGTTAGGAAGTAAGAAAAATAAGAGGAACTCAAATGAGATGAAAGATTATTTTTCTCAGAAGGGTCCGAGTGTCTCAAGAGTTACCAGTAAGACTGCTCCCACCTCCAAGTCACTGCTCTGAACTAGCTTGACCAATCAAGGGAAGGCTTTGCTTTCTATCAATCTTCCAATATAATCTATAACATGTATATGTAATGTACTCAACAAGAAGCATGAAGCATCACTGTCATAAGATGTAGCATTTTGGACCAAATCTACATTAGGTCTTAGGTTTGGCTGGGATTCAGTACTTTAGGAGAGGAGAATATCCACTGTTCATTGCCTGAATGGGCCTATTGGAATCCCTGTAGTTTTGTGATAGAGCACATTAGCATAGGTGAAGTGGTAAATCTCGCTACATTGATAGGCCTGATGTATACCTGTTCAAGGAAGAAGCAGTCAACCATGTCATCAGCTTATACTTCTACATTGACTCTTATGGACCCAGTTACATCATGGCTGTGTTGCCAAAAATATTAAACCCATGGGTTTTTATCTGTGCATACCAATGTTTGCAAGAATTAACTCTACTTGCTCTGTAGAAAAGTGAAATTATTTAAGGTTGCTGTTTTAGCATCTTTTACCACTCCTCAAACAGCCTTCAAAAGAAACATAGTTCTTAAAGATGACTGACTACTGGAGGCAGCTGTCCAAGGCCATTAATATGAACATAAGAGGACGGTTCTAACTCCTTGATGGACTGCATGTTTTACAAGTACTTCAGTACTGCAGTTGAGTAAAAAGCAGTGGAGAAAATGTGAGAACTGAATATTAAGGCAGAAAATTCACGCTATCTACTGTCAAAGCACGGAAGTAGAATATAGCTTATGTGCTGCTTTTCAATCTGTTGACCATAAGAAACATTCTCATTGTTTAGTTAACTTAGTTTAGGTCTCTATACTAAGTACTGTAATTTCAGTGGAAAAGCAGCAGCTGGTAGTAAATGATTCTGAATCCTCAGAGTAACAGCTTTCAATTCAAAACTGCCTTAACTAATAATTTCATTCTTCCCTAGAATGCATTTACTGATCTGTGAATCTTACTAGTTCCCTTTTTAAGACTCCTGGATGCTGGGCAGAATGCAGCCTGAGCAGCAAAGTTCACTTGTCTGTGAGTGACAGGATAAAAAGAAAAGAAAAAAAGTCTGACTCACTATTCCTTACCCATTGATTTAAAAAACCAACCAAACAAAAACCAAACACCACTGCAGCAGGCAGTATTGCACAGACTATATATCTGGCCACTGATTGCTTTATAGTCTGTCCTCGGTTAGGCATAGCTGAGCATAAGGCACTTAACAAGCAGTCAGTGCTCCCATAAGGCTTATTGAACAGCAAATGGAACGAAAAAAGACTGCCTCATTCACGAGATAGACGATACACACACAGAGATGGTTAGGGGTTTAACCCAATTCCTAATAAGAAGATTGATTATAGCTAGGTATAGGGCACAGGCTGATAGAAAGGATAATTCCGGTTGTGTAGCTTGTACTAAAGTTTGTCTGGGTCTTTTCCCAACCTGTAAATTGTGAAATGCTTGGCTCCTTGTGGCCTAGAACTCTAGTTCAGTTGCAGTACTCATGCTTACTATCTCCTCATCTGTTCTGTGGTGGTGTTGAATAGTGAGTGACTCCTAGCTCAAGAACATATTGGGCAATACAGCTTCACTTTTTTATGCAGTATATAACTGAAGTTGCTGCTTTTATTGTGAGATAATGCCACATTGCTATATTGAATATACTAATAGCAATTAAAGAGCCATTAGTGAGGTAAAAAAAGAGTGGTAGGTGGATGGGGTAAAGTCTAAGTGATTTCATCTGCTGCTTACTCTTTGCTGCAAACAAGGTCTTGCTAAAAACTTATTTACTTTAATTTTAGTGAAGGAGTCCTATTGATGAAAAGTCCTCTGTGGTGTGGACTCTTCTCCTATTGAGAAGTAAAAATGACTTTTTCATAACAAGCAGGAATAACAAGCACATATGCAAAGTTTAGAAAAATATTCTTCCATCAACACATAAGGATTTTACTTCCCCGTGTTTATTTCCATTTACAAGCTAAATTAAAACAACTCAAATATTGTTGGTTGTTACATAATCAGATTTTGAAAAGTAAGTTCTAGTTAGTATTTGTAATTTCTTGGTAAAGATCAGTGACATAGCTATTTAGCAGCTGTTCAGAACAATGTACAGGAAATTACAGTATGTTTCTTAGTAATCAGTAGTTATCTTGATCTTACTACAAATTATTGACTTTAAAATAAGGAAGAGTAAGCATAAAAAATTTTAGGCACAATCGAAACAAAAAAACTTCAAAAGCAAACACTTCATGCCATGCAGTTTTTCCACAGTCAGTTTGCACACATTCACAAAACAACAATAAGGTCCTTGCAAGCACTAAATTTATCGGTTTCTTATGGCAAAGTCCACTTTATTCTACAAGACAAGAAAAAATAATGCTTTTATTTGTATGGTGAAGTTCTTATGTTATTAGAACTTTGTACTGCTACCATAATTTTCTTACACATAAAAAATAGTATCAAGGATCTCTCCTTCCCTCCCACCAGAACCCGATCCCATTCCTCCATAATTTAATAGACATTTTGGAAGCTTAACTAGATCAAACTTTTTGAGGCTACTCACAGTATGTATATTTAATATATCAATAGTTTAATTGCCACTGAAGTATACAATGTATTTGACATCAAATATAGCATGAAGTCTATAACTATGTTTGCCATAAAACACAGAATTCTCATACCTCCTGTTTTTTTCTGAAGAGGCAAGTCACACTCCACATTTTATTTGTTAAAACCTATTAACACAAGATAATTCAGTAAATGAGCTTGACTGTGTAAACAACCCTTATCACTTTCAAACCTAAATAAAGCAATGAATAAAAACAGCTTTACATTTTCCATCTACCCAAACAAGTTTTGTGTGTTGTTAATATACTTCAAAACCATTCTTACCCATATCAAGAATTTAAGTATGCTCTCTTAAAATTGTAGATTATATAAGGCTTTTTGAGCATCTAACAATTGTTTCTGAAGGAAAACTTAGCTTTAAACTTTCAAGGCTTCTGTTTTCTGCACACAGACTTTCTAGAAATCATAAATAATTTCAATGGAAAGTAAAAAAGCATATTCCTTACACTTCGAGCTTCTAGCCACCTTGCTGAGGTTCTTAGCACCAGTGAAATAGTGCTAATTTCATGATGTGGATACTAACTTAGGAACTGAACTAAGTTGTCAATGCCAATTCTTTTATAACACACAAAACAAACCCTAGTAAATTTTACTTGTCTCTAGCTTTACCTGGACTGCTTAGCAAACAAAACTGAGAGTATGAGGAGAAAGCACTACTGAAGGAATGACAAAGAATCACATTATTCACTAATTCTATATTCCCTGTTAGAGATTTTCTGTGCTTACTAAAGTATCTTCTTGTTTGGTTACAACCAAACTTTTCTTCTTGTCTTCCTCTGTTACAGTCTGACTCATCTGTTCAAACAGCTTTGATATCTTGGCAAATCGCAGGTGATTCTGAAATCTTCGTGCAGCAAAAGCGTAAAGTAGAGGATTAACGCAGCTACTGATGAATACAAGTGCTCCAGAGATGTATACTCCTCTGCCTACAATTTCATCCAGTGCCAAAGACAACTCCTCGTTAGAGAGTTCTATCTGAATTGAAATAATATCTAGGATGTTAAAAAGATGATGAGGGAACCAGCATAAAATGAATGCCACCACAATGCTGGCAATGAGCCGTTCCGATCGCCGCTTAGATTGGTAAGTCATTCTGCTTATTCTTCTTGCAACACACATGTAACAAGTGCAAATAATTAAAAAAGGGATTACAAAACCTGCAAGAGTCTCCAGCAGAAGATATGACACTTTCTGTCTATTAGAAGAGTAGCTGCGACATGTGCATAGTAGTCTACCATTCATTTCTTCTGTCTCTTGAAATGGAATGACAGAAATGCCGAAAGTAATAGACAGGAACCAAATGAGGAACACGATTAAAGAAATCTTTTCTTTCGTTTTGTATCTTTGAATTGTGAAAGGGTAAAACACAGCCATTAATCGCTCCAAGCTCAGTGCTGTAATTAGAAATATACTGGCATACATGCTGCAGTAAATAACGAAAACCAGTATTTTGCAGAAGATGACTCCGAAAACCCATGAGTCAGCAAAGGAATAAATCCAGACTGGTAAAGTAATCAGTACAAGGACATCTGCAATGGCCAGGTTCAAGATCAGCAGGACTGAAGGAGATACTTGCTTCGTTTTTGTACAAACAGTCCAGATGACAATGCAATTTCCAGGGGTCCCAATAATAAATGACAAGCTCAGTATTATGCAGACTACTGACCTCACAATATTCCACGTTGAGTGGATACTGCTTTCCTCAGCTTGACTCATTCTGGAAATTCTTCAGTTCTTCTTGGTTGCCAATATCCTCGGTGCTTTGCACTCTGCTTTTATTCTGAAGGCGTAGTGAACTACTCAAGAGAAAGTTCTCCAACTGACACTCTGTAGACTAATGTGGCTTATGAGCTCACATCCTAATGCTCACTCTTACAAATGTCTGACCACATGTAACAGCTCCGGTTGTTTAGGAAGACAGTGTGTGTTTTTGCATACAAAGCAAAAAAACCCAAAACCCAAAAAAACCCCAGTGCAACACCTGACTTTGCTTTCAGTTATATAACCACCATACTTCAGCAGATTTTAAAGCATGCCAGTGGTCTTTCAAAAGTGTCCCTGTTTAAAGAAGCTTGCTACTTTCTTAGAGTTACTGATCTAATCAACAGCTCTGAGGAGAAAGAAACCCTCTTTATGCTATTCTACTCTTGTTTGTATGAATAACTCAACATTTCGTTTTATAAAAGCCAAAAAAAGAGGGGTGGCAGATAAACCACAAATGTGCACTATATGTTTGACGTGAAGTTCCATTCCAAACCATAAAAATTTGTGCTTACTGCCTTAATGTTATCTTTTTTAATTCAGCAGAAGACAGTTGATCATGCTTTAGAAATATGCTGGCATAAAGGAAATCAACATTTGTCCTACAGTGAGACTGTACTGGTACACTGCGTGGGAGTTGTATTTCTAATGCTTTGGGAAATTTCAGTCCTGTAGCCAAACACTAACCATGTGAATAGTCTGGATATAGGGTTATAGGAGGAAATGCTCCATGTCAGAGAGAAAATACATTATTATGTTGTCTTCCTGCTGTGCCAACAATGGGCTATGACTTTATCTCCTAGGAAACTTGGTAGTCAGTGCAGTATTCAAATCCTGTGTGAATCCTAAATTCTTCAGTGTCTGGCCAAAGAATATGAAAATATTTTGCAACCCTGATGTCAAAACATCTTCTTTTGAAGTTCATTTCTAAAAAGTTAAAGGAGGAACTAAAACAGCAGCACCAACAGAAATGTTCAAGAGTCACAGAAGTGAAACTGGAAGGGTATTTTCCATAAAAAAGATGCACAGAAAAAAGGAGTTAGGCATAGTGCTCTCTCTTAAATTTAAGACTGTGATACAGATTATTTCCCTAAGCGTTGAGGTAGAATTTTACAAACCTGGCAAACATAGTGCGTCATAGTAAGTTGAAAAGTATCTCTGACCATGGAAAAAGGATTGCAACACCCCCCTCCCCCAAATCAGCTTAGCTGATTTTGATCTCATAAGAGTATAATGAGATCAAAAGCAAATCCAGAATAACTCCACTGAAGTTGAGTATTATATCTTCAAAACACTATTTGTGTAATAAAGATTTTAATTTGCATTTAATCTGATACATGATTCCAGTTCCTTTTGTTTTTAATGACATTTAATACAGATTGGGTAGGGGAAAAACCCTAACCCATGTTTGTATTCTAAAGGGAATTTCTGAAAACTACTTGTGAAAATTAACTAATGAAAGGAAGTGCTGGGCTATGGCTCTTCTTCTAATGAAATCACCTTTATACACATCATTATTTCTCCAGAAGTAACTTTGGAAGGGCTCTTTATTAATTTATTGCCAGTGGCATATCTAGATTGAACTAAGTTGCAGATTTTTACTGAAAAAAAATAAATCCTCTTGTCACCTGATGCTACAGGGACAGGCAGGTTCTTTTAGGTAAAGTCTGAATCTAGATTATGATTATTGTATCACATGCTGATTATTAAGAATTGGACCTGATCTGCAAAGGGCCCAGGTGACTAAAAGCCTAGTTAACTAAAGACTTGAGAGAGTAAGAAAGCTATACTGATTACTAGAAATTCTGCTTAACTGAAAGCTATGATAATTGCTAAAAATTCTGTGTAACAATAAGCTATGCTAACTGCTAGAAATTGTAGATAACAATAAGCTATGCTGATAATTAAAAATTTTGTCATAATAAAGCTCTAACTGTAACAACAACCCTGTGTCCTGTCCTCATTCTACCAAGAATCCCTAAAAGAACCTGTATGTTCCTGTAGCATTGGGTGACACCTCTGTAAGATTTTCCTCTTTAAAACTTCACTTTTGGTGGCAAAGAGCAGTTGTCTGTACAAATATTGGTATCAGTATTAGTGTAGTTGTAATCCAGTCGTGTATGGATCTGGCTGAACTTCAGAAGCATCTGTCCTTACATTTTTCAGAAACATGTTTCTCCACTTCGGTGCAAGTTTGCTTGCCAGATGGCCTCTGCCTCTGGCTGTATCTTTCATTTAAACAAGAAAACAAATGAATCTCAGAATTGCAGCAACAGCCTGGGATTTCTGTTTCAAAAAAGGTCCCAGGCAGGTGTTGAAATGCTAAGACTTCCTTGAGTAAGATTCTGAAGACAGGCTATTAGACTTAATATCACAGATACTAGAGTTAACATTAGCTAAGAAGGAGCATGTTTCTGAAGAGCTCTATGTGACTGTTGGATCACTATGAAAACTTCAAACTGTTTGTAAGCTGTCTTTAATATTCTCTGAAAGTGTCTGACTGTTATTTGCCAAATTTACACTAGTAGTATACAAACTTTATGGGAGACTTAACAAATATTTCCATTAACAAGGGGAGCAGTGTAGTATGTTCAATAACATGCTAAACACAACAGTGGCTAAACAACTCAGTATCTTACACATTCTAGTGACCAAATGTGGGTGGAGCTTTTAATGTATGAATATGCAGTTGGACTTCTGACCACGTAAGCTCTGGTCTAATTTTATTAACAGCAGTGAAATTAGGCTGCATTTCTGTGTTTTTAAAAAAAAAAAAGGAAAATCTGTAAAGTTTTTTGTATGCATGCGTATTATATGTAGTGCAACAATTCAGTCATTAACACAGGAACCTTTCTGTTAAGTCTGTTACCCTTAAATTGGCAAATAACTTCTGAAAACTTTCCAAGATCAAGGTCTATGCTACTGCTAAGAAACATTTTGAATAGAATTTGCTTTGGCTTAAATATTAGGGGTGTGTTTAATTCATCCTGCAAATTATTTATTTTTCTTCGTATGCGTGCATGAGCTTCCCTCTGGTGGATGGTCTGTAATTTACACTACCACTGAGCATTTTCAGGCAGCTGTGTTTGGACCACTAAATGCAAATTATAATTGATACTTCCAGCTTTTGCATATTTATTCTGAGAATCAGAATTTCACTTCCAGATGCTGAAAGTCTTTGGGCTAACAGCCTCTGCTCAAAGTGCATCCACCCCTCCATGCAGTAAGAGCATGCCTGTAACAATTTACAGAGTAGCTGATGCATGGGAAATCTGTATCACGTAACTTGTATGAATAGCTGCACCAAAAATACTTTCTAAATCCTCTCTAATTTTTGTCTGCAGAAGGATCCCCTGGATGTTTTTCTAATAAGTGATTGTAGAAGAATGATCACCAAGTACTGTGTATCTGCTGAGATGCTGGCAACTGACGTTAGTAACCTTGTTTGCCTGCTAATGCTGCAGGGAGGAAATTACTAGTCTAAACCCCTTAGTTCTTCAGCCATTGAAACAAGGTAGTATTTGCAGGATTGGTATAGCTGTCTTACAACAAACTCAATTCAATGGTGCTATTAACAACAGTGTGAAAGTGGAACACTTTGCCTTGATCAGAGAATTATGGGCTAGTTCATAGCTGATCTAATGTTGCTTTCTTGATGACGGGAAGGTCTCCTATAAAAATGGGATCTCATGGTGGTGTGCAGCAGCTAATAATGTCTCTGCTCTGCAACTACTGCAAAGGAAAGTGCAGTGTAGGAAAAGACACGTACCAGACATTTCTAAGATCTTGCAAAAACTGTGACAGCAGCCCATGAGGTAGCAAGTACAAAAAAGAACACTCTCAGTGCTTCTTTACCAACAGAGAAAATAACTTAGTGAAGAGCTACCCAGGGGTCAGTTCCAGAATATAATAAAAGATGTGTACCTTGCACTATAAATAGAAAGTTTGAAATATTCTGTGCCATGTGCATTGTTGTTAATCAGTCTTCTAATAACGTTACAAAATTATATCCCTTAGCCAGCTCAGTAGCAAATAACGATAGTTATATATGACTGACCAGAGAAAAGATTTCCTGTTTGTTATGTTCAGGGAAAACTGAGGTGTGCTTACAAGGCACCTGTTGTACATGCATCAATACTTGCTTACATATTGGTACCTTTCTTACCCTAACAGAATGATCACAGACAATCAGAACACATTTCCAGCAGTTGTGAAACTATTCAAGTATATGTTGAAATACTTTCCTTGGACAGACACGCCAGGTTCATGAGAGCAGAAGTGCTAATTAAGATAGTGTAGAACTATATTTTATCATTCTGACTATCAGCACAAATACGAATAACAATTATGCAGATATTATGGAAAACTTATATTTTCTCAACATTATTATGAATGTATACAGTTTTAACTTCCTGTTATTCACAGCACAAGCTTTCAAATAGTAAATGTATAGATTTGTTACAGTTTAAGGTGAGACTTCGGCCTGTTCTAAAGCAGCTATCACTAAGCTACTATTTGTATGTACACAAACAGTTGCTAGCCAAAATCCTTATCTACACAAGCATATCTGGCACCACAATTGCTACTGGGTAAATCAAATAGATTGTTTACATACTCTTCCTTTTGAGTAATAAATTACTGATGACAAATACTGCTTGGATGATTTGCTGCCAAATGTTACTAGATTTTTTTTTATTGTTTAGCTAAACTTACTGCCATTCCTAACTCATTTGCTGGGATTGCATGTAAATACTATACTACTATAGGATCAATGTCTCTTTTTGTTATTCAGCAGTGTAATGAAAGAAAGTCTTTAGCAGTGCATCTCTTAGCGAAGGACCCATGATTAAAAAAGCAAAGCCATACTTTGCTGTGCATGTGCTGCAGCAACACATGATAGCTGGTTTTTTGCATGTAAACCAGGCATACACTATTTCCTATAGCATACTCTTACATAAAAGTATCTGTCCATGTAGTTATCTATTTTCAGCACAGGGTGGCACTGGGAAATCATCCATATTGGTTTTCTGGCTAAGTCTGCAGGCCATGGAGGTGTAGCCTTTCTCTGCACATGGTGCATGGCTTTCAAGGCTGAGACCCATAGAATTGATTGTTTTGCATAAGAAGGTTAGATGATCGTGACTTAAATTTCAGTATTGTTTCTGGTTTATTGATAACTTTATAGATAAAAATCACAATGTCTTTTCTGTCTTGCAGATCATGTTATTTTCTAAATACTCATATTTCTAGCTCTCTTAGTTCTGTTTAGATACATGTCCATTTCAAATGTTACATTCTGCTGTAACTAATACAATAAGGGCAGCTCCCTCCACAACAAAAATAACGGAATCGGATTTAATCTTCTATGCCTCTGAAGTAATAAAATTTGGAAAGTTTGGCAATGATATTAACAATTGTTCCGTCAGCGTAGTTTCCATTAGTGTGTTCTTGTAGTCTCTTTGAAAAGCAGATCAAATTGCAATCTCTCATGTTGTGAAACAACCCTGCTTAGCAGATTTGAGCAGCTTCCAAGTCTTATTTAATTCCTTTAATACACAAGCATTGAGCCACTAGCTCAGGCCCTAGTGTGACATGAAGCCTTGTTTTTGTGGCCTTACACCAGGACGCTGGTCAACTGTGCTGAAAGTAGAAAGATTGTACTAATTTTATGAGGAATACAAGGATTTTCTCCTGCTCTGTAGCAGCCACCATAGGTGTGTTAGCTGAAGAAACTTGTAGAGGAACACTTATGCCCTCAGTCACTTAGTAATTAGCATACCTGGTATGTTGTTCTGCATAGCTAGAGAAGCTAGCACGTTCGACCATGCTGCTCTTCAGAAAGATCTTGTCCAAGCATTCTTAATCTGAAATAACAAGTAGTAAGGATTGATTCTGAGATGCCACACACAGCTATAGTAACAGCTATTTACTAAACACACACATAATATATTGTATGGAAAAAGTGTAAGATACGCAATCTTCAGGCACAGCTAATTTTCTATCATTCTGTAATGTGATCTATTGCTTCTGTAGAATTTTTATTTAATATTAGAAATGGCTATGAATAGTAACTTCACTAAATGAAGTAAGTGTTTTCACTGGCAGAAAGTGCTAGCACCATTTTCTTAGTTAAAAATCTAATTATTTATGGATTTTAATAGAATGTAAGGTTAACAGACTCTAAAGTCATCTGATCTCATATTATTCTTACGTTTGACTCTTGAGCCTAATAACATGATCTGGGTTTAGGCACTCTTATTTCTTATGTTCTAGTGTTGAGTCAGACCAAAAAGTCCTTTTAGCCCAGTATCTTGTCTCTGATGGCAGCCAAAAGCAGGTGCCTAGAGAAAAACACAACAAGAAGCCACGCATGACTATACTTGCCCCATATATTCTCTAGCATTTAGCCAGTTACAGCTGAGGAGTTTCCTGAGCCAAGTATGGTTTCTCTGTGTTTCATAAAGCTTTGTGGACATTTACTCTGTAGAGTTCCTAAGTCTGTCCTTGAACTCATGTAAACTTTTAGCACCGCAGCTTTGATACATGCTGCGTGACAAATCACCTTTTGTTTGATGGTCTCCTGTTAGCTTCATCTGGCTCCCTACAGTTCATGTGTTGGAAGAAACAGTGAATAGTTGATCCCTGTTCTTCCTTTCCATAGTACTTATTTGACTAAACCCTACACCTGTCAGTCATTTCTTATTTCCAGACTGAAGAGTTCTTACATACATGATCAATCCCTATATAGAAACGATTCTACACTTTTCATCATCCCTGTTGCCTTCTCTCTTCATTCATTTCTTTTATATTCTCTTTGAGACAGAGGAACAGACTAGTCCTGAAGTTCGAGTTCAATTAAACTGCAGCGTGCTGCAGAGGGAGAATGAAAAAAACCAAGTTACATGGAGATCTAATATCCCTCATCTCAAGTCTGTCTCTTTCACCCTGCCACAGTGTAAAAAGGAGGATAGCTTGGCTGTCTATACTTAAACTGCTGTCAAAAATGTCCTTATTTTTTTGAAAATTGGGGATTAGTTTAGTTTACATTCAAACCACAAAAATAATAATTAGCTTTTTTTTTCTCAATGCCAGTCTGTGCTCTAGCATTTAGAAGACTTTGTTCCAAAGGTCACTGTGTCATTCTTCCTTCATTTAATCCAGATACTCCACAATCATAGAAATCCTCATGTGATGCAACTACCTTGTAATCCTTAAACCATAGGTTGTCCTCTGTCTTGTAGAGCTTTGTATCTCTCTCTGCTGTGCGTCCTATTCTGTGCTTAAATCTTTCAAAGTCAAGTATCATTTAAATATGCCATTATTTGGTATTGTATGAAAAGCAGTTTTAATTGTGTATGTTATTTTTTCTTGGTAGCTTTGTGTCTTGTTATGTCTATCTGCATGGGAAGCATTTAGGCCTCAATGGTATTGAATGGTACTGCTTTAATATCTATCCTTTCCCTACACAGTGAAAGTGTGACTACTTTTTTCATGATTGCTGTTTTCCTGTCTTTTGAGTTGCTACACATTAACCAAGTTGCGTGGTGTTCTACCACAATATTACTGAAACTACTGCTATAGCTCTGCTGCCTTGATTCCCTTCTGTATTAGCTGGATGTACTTCATGTTGGTACAGCAAAATGTTTGCTACGTGCAATATATCCCGATACAGAGTACTGGTTTTCGGCACATTTTGAGGTCTGTTACCGAGTGAAAAACAGACTACGTTGTAGGGAAAACATGGCTAGGGCTCTTGCTAGACATTGCTGATGAGGATCAGTCAATCAAATTATTAGGGGTCCCCCTCATGACAAATCACAGATCCAGTCACAAACTTTATCCAATTTCTAGTTCTCTGATTCAGGTTTTGAACAATGTTAGGCTGAATCTATAGTTTAGGAGGTTTGCTAGGTTATTGTCATCATGTAATACTATCTTCTATACAAGGTTATACAGACATCAAGAAGACAACTCTAAAGCATGTAAAACCAGACATTTAAACAGAACTTAAATTTTGAAAATCGTTAGCCTTTCTATTTTGTTTGAGAACAGTCATCTTCTGTAAGCACAACAGAAAAAATCAGTACTGTCTAGCAGCTTGCCAAAATGAGGAAATATCCAACAAAACAGAGTAAGACAGAAGCTTTGAGTGAATTGTTTTCTCCAGCTAATCAAGGCATCTTTGCAGCCCACAAACACAGCAAAACTGTTTTCACAGGTTACATTAGGGTGAGGTCCAAGTAGAATAGTTGAAATTGCCTCATAATGGTATATATCCTTTAACAGGAAATCATGAGACCGATTTATCTGCCACATGAAAGCTCATGTATTTCTTGCTTTCAGCAGAAAATTTGTTTTTATGTCACATGATAGCAGTACTCGTTTTCTACCACTTCTTCGGCTTGTAATCTGAGCAGCTTCACTTCCAGCTGTTAAACACTGATAAGCAAATGATTTTCACCATACCACGAAGAAACTATTAAGAGTGTTATTCTAGTAACATATTGGCAATGTAGCATGTTAGCAATATTTAAAGCATCTCAAGCTGTTTATAGCATATTAATTAAAAACAAAACAAAACAGTTGTTCCACTAAATCCATTTTCTCAAAGTACTATGTCCAGGCAGTCTCTGGCAAGCTTCCCCTTTCTAACAACTGTGCAAATGTCTTTAAAATATCATTTTGCAGTTTATCACATGACAAATTAGTTCACTGCCCCCTGTTCAAAATGCCCTCCACTCAGTGTTAATCCCAGAAATGGGTTAAATGAATTGGTGGAATTTTATTTGAATTGTCATTTTATATTCTCCTTGTATTATTTGCCCAGTAGAACTATCAGAATAACTGTCCTAAGTTTGATCCTAGCTATGATTTGAACAAAAGGATTAGAACAATGACCTTCAAAAATCCCTTCCAACCTTAATTTTCCTGTATTTTTCCACTGACATGTTTGACACAGCCTGACACAATGCTACTCATGATGCTGCTGATTAAACCATTTTCCCATGATTAACCATTCCCAACTGCCTGTGTCCCTCAGCCTAGAAGGGAACTATGTCCTTATAGGAATCACCAAGCAGTACTTTTTAACTTAACATGCCCGAGGGGTGGGATAGTAAGTATTTGTGCACAATTTACATACATTTATAGGCTATTTATCTCTTTCTTTGGAAAGTGCTATCAGCCAAACAGCAGATCAGGCATTTATTTTTACATGCACTGACAGTCAAAACTCAGATCTGAACAATTCATTTTGTTAATGTTGTTCATTTTGTTTGTTTTTTCAATGTTAATTAAGAAACTTAGGTAAAATTTAGGTCAGTCTTTCTTGGTTCTTAACTGTAATCAGGTTTCCTACTCATATATAGGTTTTGATGTGATCGTCTGGATTTGAAGGATAGAAAATAAATGGGTGGTCCACATACCTCACATCTCCACATCTATGACGACTGTTTGCTTTATAGATGCATCTTTTAGTGGTATTGCATACACATTTCAGATCCAAAGAGCCATAATTATAAAATGAAGAAAAAAAAATATCTTTACCTATCCCTTAAACTCAGTTAAACTCATATCAGCTCATTTTTTAATGCACCCACTAAAGAGAAACTCTCAGATTGTTTCTTATAGGCTGAAGTGAAGTCTCTCAACAAATATGATCAGAGACAGATGATCTTCCATCCTTCAGTGTTTGAACAATTTAGCACTGAAAACAAGTGAGCGAAACTGTAATGAGACTAGATAAAGACCAACATTCCCCTCAATAAATTACTAAATGACTGACATCAGTTTCAGTTCTTCTGGATACACTTGTGTTTCCCGAAATGGATTCACTTTTGTCAGTAGTCAGTTGGATCTAGTAGTAGCAGTGTTGTGTCTTTTTAGCTAGCAAATTTCCTAAGCCCTGTATTTCTCAGCAACTTCCCCGACACCCTGCCCAACTGGGATACCAAACAAGGTGTGACACTGGATGAAATTGCTTATTAAACAGAAGAGTGGTCTCCTTGCCTTTTCATTATATGTGGGCTAGAATCCTGAAATGCTGCTGTTTGACTCATGCTACATGACAAACAAGATTTCTTTTGCTTTCTTTGACAGGTATGTCACTGTGCCCTAGCCACTCTTACAGTCTTGTAAGACATGTTAGCCTTAAAATAACAGTATGCTGAATTCTGCTTTTTCTCTAAATCTTCTTTTCACCTGAGAAGTATCTTGCCTGCAGATCAAAACCACCTTGTTAGCCTTCTACCTCAGAGGGCACAAATAGTTTCTCTGCACAGCAAAAAATGTCAGGTTCTACCACTCACGCAACATGCTGGGAAGTTGTTGTAATTTATGGGAACTTGTGCAAGACATAAGCTGTCCCTGAGGGTTCAACCTACTCAGTTTTCATCACAACATAGATTATATTTTCAACTCTTTTCCTCATATATTCATCATACACAGAATTGTATCTCCCTTTCTGTATCCCCCCTTCCTGTGCTGCCTTTAATTATTTTTTTTTAATTCCACATTTTCCTAGCTTCAGTTTCAAAATTCTTCAGTGGCCCAACCCAGAACACCAACTCTGAGTAAATCTTAAGTAAAACTCCCAGTATCTTAAGTACCAGAATACTTGCTAAGAATTTCTCACTCCTGGATTCTAATAAAATTCTCTTTGACTGAGTAGGAACTTAGCTTGTTAGTCATTAGATCCTCACAATTTACTATGAAGCTCTATTATGTGGATGGTTTACAAGGACGAATTGATCTGCTTTAGCAAAACGTGAGCCAAAAGAGTAATATGATCGCTATTATATAGATTAAAAGTTTGAAGATAGGAGAGATGAGTGGCAGGATCTATTAATTGTGGAAATCCTACCTTGGCAAATGGCTAGGCTCTGATGTTCTAGGCTGATATTCATGTAAGCCTGCATTTCTATACTTCCACTATGCAATTGCCCTCTTCCCTTTTTTCTGGCCCTGTTCTGCACTGTAACCAAATTCAGCCCGAAAAAGACTGAGGAACTGATTTCAGGTCTTGTTTACTGTCCTAATGCTAGTGAGCAGCAGCATGGGGAACAATATGGAAGTGAATGTGAAGTGCTGAGGAGGCAGGGAGAAGGGAAAGGAAGGGAAAGTATCTTTGCAGCCCTGGTTCAAATGCATGTCAGATTGTGTTCTGGGACTATGCTACTGCACTTATATGCATGTACAGCTGGAGTTTAACAAGTGCAGTGACTTTCTAAAAAGTCTGCTAACCTGTCCAACAGTGGATTTAAAAAAAATTTTCTTTGCTAAAGGTAAGAAATCAATACCCTCTTCAGGCAGTCCAGAAGTGGAACCCTCCCCTGGCTAAATTTAACAAAACTGGGCTGCAAATTGAACTAAATGTCTGGTATATTTATGGAATCTTCTATATTTAAAGTTTCACTCTGAAGAAATATTATTATACAGCCAAGTGCTGCTATTTAAAAAAAAAAACAAAAACGCCTCCTTCCAAGGCATACTCAGCTCTCAAGAATAATATATGTTTATGACTGTCCACATTTCAGGTCAGCTGCAACACATAATTATTATCATAGGTCAGTCACAACTGTACTAAAACCAAAATACATTGTACAGGTATGACTGACTTCAACTGCGTCTCAAACCATTCTTGAGAAGGAAGGGATTAAACTTGCTTTTTGCCTCCTGAGTCGAGTTTTAAGGGCTGATTTTTAAATTTTTTTTTTAATAAACAGTTATCTTGATCTCTAGAAAGTGAAGAAAGATCATATTGGTGTTGTATGATTTTATTTTAGTCCTGGTTTTTCAAAATACCAGGACTAAACATGGTATTGTCATGTTAGTTTGACTGGTTATGTTTAAACAGTGGCCAGGATTCCTGCTGATTTAGGAAAACTTAGAATGGTAAATCTGTCGTGTTAAGGAGCACTGGAAATCCTTGTGGTACAGATAGAAGAATTATTAGTGGGAAAAAAACCTGCCAGCTTCACTAAAAAAATCTGTATTCTCTAATGAAGCTTAAAACTGAACAAGTGTGCTGTTCTGAATGTGAACTTTATAGAATCTGACTCCTTGTGGCAACGTAAAACACTCTAGTCTTTCTAAACTCCTTATACCTCTGTACATGTTAGTTTTTATCAATGCATAGGCTTATGGAGGTTTCTGCACAGGCTTGACTTCTCACTAGTTGTTTCCTTCCTGGCCTTGGGCATAAGTTCAAAATTGTGCATACGAACGTAACTTATTTAAAGCTGAATACTTGGGCTGGTCTGTAATGTTTGGGGCTTGGAAGGAAGGAAATGTGACAGATCTGTATTATAATATTTTCCAAAGACAAAGAGAATTTTGGGGAATTCAAGAAGAGATGTCATACTGATGTCTGCAGGAAAAAATGAAATGGGCAGCAGATGGTGTCTATACACTCAGTAGCAAGGAAGATGATGAAAGCAAATCACTGTAAATTCACCCAAATGTTATTTTTTGTATACATCATAATAAGCACCTTATTAAATCTTTTACCTTCTTTCTTGTCTAAGAGGCTTCTGCAAGTGTCCATATTTCACTATTCTAATTTTCATTAAGGTTGGATTCTGGGTCTCAGGGTAATTCATATTGGTGCAAATTCAAATGCAAAATCAGGATGGCTGGTAAAATCTTGTGAGGTGGTAAAGTTAAGATAGCACATTTCTGAAAGATATGACTGATTATGATTGTGTTAACATGTTCTGAACTTGGTAAATTCCTGAATGAAACACATTAGCAATGGGGGAAGTGCTGACATGGGCTTCTGCCCACAGTGTAGATCTGTGCCAACACTTGGGTGTCTTCACATCTTTCTTTGAAACTTGCTGTTTTTCTACTAGTGTGTCTAGCTCAGCACAATTGTGTTTGGGCTTACTTGAGCCAATACAAACACTACTTAAATGGCAAGGACCAGAAGCAAACAGGGAATTCTGTTAAATCAAATAAAAGATGTTTAAGCAAATATTAGATTTCTGGAAAGGATTGTTTCTTTTTAATAACCAGTGTGCAAACTCATATCCAATTCATGGGTTTTGTCAAGTTGCCAGTGCAAGCCCTCAAGGAGTCTTAAACAAAGATAATACTACTGATATTGTAGTTTCTGGTGTTTAATATAGTTTATTTCTGGTGGGCTTTTTTAAAAGAAGTAAAGAATATTTTCTTAGAAGACTGATCATGCACGTTAAAAAAATTCTCTACAGTGGTAACAAACTGGCCTCTGGAATATGGATAATGACTTTTTTCACCTCGTATATAAGTGAAAAAGGTGCAGTACTGCTTTTATCAGTAGTTTCAACTGTAACAACTTCCTTTTTTCAATTCTAGCCAGCTTTGGACACAAAACATGTGAAGGAAGCAGTATATAGCACGTACTTTTTATAATAATAAGCTTGCTGGTATTTTACTGGCAGTTCAGACTTGTAGGTGGTTCTGTTATTTCTTGAATTTGCCTTGGATGATGACTAGTAGAATTCGGTCGTGTCGCTACACATTGTCATGTTCCTGAATTGCAGTTAATCTACAAATGCCCTGCTGTCAAGTCATTCTTTGTGGAGAAAGAGCTGGATTGCCCTTCTAACAAAACAGCACTTAGAAATAGTTACACTGACTCGATTAACAGCAGGGTATCATCAACTGTAAAGCAATGCTAAGGGACTTTTCAGTGTGTCAAGGTTCCTTGTGTTTGTTGGTGTAAGTGACAAGAAGACCAGGCACTCAATGTGAAAACAGAAATTTGCTGTGCATATTTAAACAACCTTACAAAGGCAAAGAGCTTAATTTACTTTGTTTTTGAATGTGAACGGTCCTGATCTCCCAAAAGGAGACAATAAGAGAAATAACTAACATACACTACTTGATTCATCAGCTGAAAGACCATTATCTAAAGAGCGTGGGCTTGCAGAGCAGGAGGAATAGCAATTATGTGCTTAGCTGACCTTCCCTGGCCAAGAATAAGATGGAAAGGTTTTTAGTATGAAGTATGAAGATATTCCCAGCTGCCAGAACAGCACACAGATTTGTAAAAGAAGTATCAAAACTGATTTTAATTGAGTATGGAAATGTCTCTGTGTGATATCTTGAGTAGAATCAGTAAAGCAATGGTTACAAAAATGACACGTGATGATCAAGGACACAAATAAGAGCAATCAAACTGGTAAACACTGACAAATGCAGTGTTCACCTCAAGACCAAAAGGCCTGGGCTCTGAGAGGCCTACAGCAGAAATGCCTTATCTACAGAAGACCTGCCTTCGGGTAACAGGAAGAAGGCAGCAAGTTTACAGTAAGTCATACAGGCCATTCTTCTTTCTGTTAGCTCAGCAGATAGGAAGACAGTTACTTCAAAAGGATGGAACAAAGACAACAGGCAGTGAGCTTGCCCAAAACTTACGGACGATGAAATAAAAGACTAAGACAAAAAAAAAAATCATAATAACTCACTCCTAAAAGGCATAGAAAATCTGTCTAAAAACTGCTTTGATGCTACCCAAGGGAACCCAAGAGATGCAGTGGGGACCTGACAGCTGCCATTCCTTGAACTTCGTGTCATAGCACACGTGATCCTGGCCCGACTATTTGGACACATGCATTTTGGGGCTTTTGAGTAAAGGGGTATGACAGAATGACTGTGAGTGACTGAAATCAGTTTTCTTTAAATACTGTTTTACCCTTCCATAAGCTCTTTCACTGCATTTTGTAACATTTAATTCCTACACCAGGATCAATGTTGCAATCAGTTTTACAGTCAGTCATACTTGCACGTCCTGTAGTTTGTTTCAGCAGGAGGTCATTTCAAGTCAACACTTGCATGGTGACTAAGCACCTGTCTTTGGGACAGGCTGTTGGGTTTGTTGGATGTTGACACCTTTCCACTCATTGTAAATACACAAGGTGTGGCAGCTGCCTTGAAAAAAGTAAGTCTAGATTTAGACTTAGCCTTAGCTTCCTTGAGTGATTTGTTGCATTTTCTTCCTCTGTCTTATTTCAGGAGAAAGATGTGTTATCCTCCTCCTTCCATGTCAAAGCCAAGCCACCCCCATCATTTTTCTAACCTTCTGTCAATAGACTACGTATATGCTTTACCAGATTCTGACTTCATGCACAATCTTTTCAACATGCCTTTCTGCAGCAGTTATAAATGTTGTTGAATACTGAATTCAATGAGGCAAGAACAGCTTCAATTTTATACCTTACAGTGTGTATAGCTGGTAAGAGTTACCAATTCAATGAGTAGTTTTCTACTTCTACTTGCCTCTCACTCCCCTGTCTTCATTTGTGATACTGTTCATGCTACCATTCGAGGTAGGAATATTTCTGAAATTAGTAGACACACTGAGGGATGTAGGAAGCTGTGAAGCAGAAACTGTAGTGCCCTTGTTGCAAAGTAACCCTATCAGAAATAGCTTTACCCTGAGCATGAATTGGTAACACCTGGCTCAGAACATACATTTTCATAGCAGTAGTAGGTACGTGAGTGAACCAAGGAAACCTTGTCTTGCCCATGAGCACAATCATGACTGATCATGAGATGTGATCACACTGCTACCAAGTACTATTTTTTTCTCCATTTAGTTTCTGCTTCCGTGGATACCCTTCTTCCTCCCCTTCAACAACCAGACACCCACCAAACGACACGTACTTAATACTGAGCACATAACTCCCACTAACTGGTATTGCTGAAGCGCAAAGGCTTATATCCTTTCTGGTTTTAAATGACTGTAATTACAAGTCTACCTGTCCTTGTTATGCATATAAAGGCCTAACGATTTTTTGTTAGGATTGCCAAATGCCTGACCTCAATGATACTCTGTACCAATTAGCTGTCACATTAGTCAGGTGTTGCCCGAAGTACAGCTATGCCCATGAGCTTTTGTATCGGATACCCTGTCCCTCGACTGTGTAAGACTAAAATTCCTAGCTCTGCTAAGTATTTTTGTTTTTCCTTAAGCCATTCTGACCATGCCGCTCACGGGCTACCTATTTTTATGCACAAGTTTTGCAGCAAACGCCCCTTACTTCACTTTCAGAAATCGTCACGATCACACAGCTGTAGATGTAGTAACGTGAGACAAAAGGTGTTCCTCCCGCAGCACGTCTCCCTCCCTAAATGCGTGCTGCCAGCCGGGACCAGAGGCCTCAGCCCGCACCTGCGGGGCGCCCTACCTGTCCGCTATGCCTCACACGGGCCAGGCCCGGGCCGCGGCTGCGGCACGGGCCGCGGCAGCCGGGGCCCTCCGAAAGGCAGGGGGTCCGCCACATTTACAGAGGTTTCTGCGGGGCCGGGCCCCCAGCGGGGCCGTCGCGGCTGAGGGGAG
>NW_010972528.1:3507665-3517189 GCF_000737465.1 Haliaeetus leucocephalus | reverse complement strand
CCCGGCCGCCGCTGCCCGGGGGTCTCCGGGGTGTTTCGCTCGGCGACCCCGCTTTGTAGGCGCCCCGGTCGCTGCGGGCACCGGGGCGGGGCGTGCGGAGCGTCTTCTCCGTGAGTCTGCCCCGGCGCTGGCAGGCCCGTCCCTGGCCCGGCCGCAAAAGCGAAAAACACAGGCCCGGGTAGGGGGGGCGGCACCTCACCCCACCTCGCATCCCATCGCATCGCATCCCGCCCCGTGGCGGGGACGGGACGGGACACGGACGTGCCGAAAACGTTAGGGTGCCTTTGCTTGTCAGTGGGCGTGGGAAGAATGGGGCTCGCTTAAATACGTTTTTAGCTCCTTAACTAAAAGCAGGCCCTCGTTTCCCAAGTTTTTACTCCGTATGAGCCTTTCCTAAAAGGGGTTGGAGTCGGATGTGGGAAGAGAAGTGACTGGGTGTTACAGCAGCCCAACTACAAGCATTTAAAAAATAATAGGCTTATTTCATCGCACAAGGTAGAAAAAGAATATCGATTACTGGCCTGTGGTTTCACCTGTTAACACGAACCCATTTGTAACAAATGTGTAGAAAGTATTCCTATAATAGGTATTAAGTAGTATTTGTTAGATGCTTTTTGTATCCATTGATAAGAAGAATCATAAATAAATTTTAAATGTTTTAATAACTTGTCTGCTGAAATTGTAATTCTTAAGCATTCCAATATATTAATTAAGTGCATTTGGTGATATGTCAGTAGTCAGTCCTGTGAATGTATTCAGTATGCTGTATGTTCTTATTACACAATTAACCTTGATGGTAAAGGGGGAAGAAAGATCAAGAAAATGGGAAAAGGATAATCAGTGGAATGTTGTTCAGTTTAAGCTCCATTTATTTATAATAATTTAGGCTCTGTTGTTGACTTTATTACTACTGTTACAAACTTCTGACATAAAAGGGTAAACACTAAGCAAGAACTTTTTTAGAGATGCTGTGTATCTCGGGACCACCATGTACAAATTCACAGTTCTTAATAGATGGCTGAACTAACTGAGAGGATGTAGATTTAGAAGTAGAAACTGTAAAAGGATGTGCTAAGAGGCTGGAGTTAAAATGTGAACAGAAATTATTGGAGTTCTGTCTGTGAAGGTTAGAAGCAATCTTTTATCCCATCTTTCCACTCTGTAATGCTGGGTTTTAGCAATAAACTTTGGCGCTTACTCCAGTGCAGGCTTCTTGATGATAAAGGTGATAGTGTTTTAGTTGCTGATCCAATATTCAATTCTAGCTATGAAGGAATCGAAGAAGACTTAAAAGCAATTGGGATAAAGGGATACTGATTATAGAAGCATGGAGTTACTACTGATGGATCTACTGTAAGTATGTATGTTCCTTAAGGATGCTTTTAAAAAACATGGCTGACCTACATTTTGTTTTCCTAAGAGACATTCTGGTAAATACTGCGTGGCTGAGCAGACATTCATCAATGATTGCTTTAAAACACAGACTTTCTTGCTATTACAGTGGATTTTCATCAAATGCTACAGAACTTGTATCTCTGACTGTTCTAGTCGGTGTCTGCGTTTTAAAATGTGCTGGTTTTGCTGCCCAGTCCTGACCTGTCCAGAAAGTGAAGATTCAATGGGTTTTAACATAAACAAATGTTTTGGGTTGTCTGTATGTTTGAGAAAGTAGGTGCTCTTAGGGAGTGATGTGCTCTAACTGCCTATTGTAAAATACCATGGTTTTTTGATGTATAGAAATGACTGTCGTTGTAAAAACACCTGCACTAAGAGCTTAGCTTCAATTAGACATGACATGGGCAGTGAAGGTCAAACAAATAAAGGAGAGGAAGGAGTGACTGTCGGTCGCTCTGGTTCTGTATGAAATGTTCTCATCTTGATTCTAGTTAACTTTTCACGACCTTTTCTTCACCCTTCTTGCGTATGTGACAAGATAAGCTTTTCAGGAATTACTGCGATGAGGATGGTAGAAGGGTTTAGGACAATCATTTAGGGAGGCATTCTAAGTGCTGGCTTAACACAGGTGTTTGGGAGAGGGGAGAAAAACACACATTGCGCTGGAACCACAAATGCAAAAGGAGATGGAGAGGTGTATGCAAGGCTACATAATACAGGCCTATACAAGCCTGAGATGGTTTTGGAGCCCATACAAGAGAGGGGGTACAGCGTTGAGCCTCCTGATTTATCTGGTTGGCATCTAGACCCCTAATTCCTGATATGTGTTCAGTTTTTAAATATGTTTTTTATCTTGTAGTAAATATGGTCTTATGATCTAAGCATTCACTTTTGGTCCGCTTGGAAGGTAAAACTCAAGTAGAAAGGGGAGTTAACAAGTTTGGTCTTATTCTGTGCATGGCAAGCTGGCTATCCGATCTTAAGGAACAAAGAAAGAAGGAATGGTGTTTAAAGGAATGTTGTCAACACAATGATCACTTCATAAATGTTTTAGACTGATGGTCACAAGATGCAGTGTAACTTGCTCTCAAATTTTTCACGTAATGACCCCACTTGCAGTTGCAGCCTGTGCTTATGCAAGTAACGGTGGAGGAAGTAGAGCAGTAGTTTGCAAATATGGGGCATTGCTCATACATGGATAACTTTTGTTCTGCTCCCCAAGTACTAACAAAATACTGCTGCTAGGAATATAAAATCTGAAAGCAGATGAGCTGCTTGAATACAACCTTGTAACTATTGGCTGTAGTTGTGGTGGCAACAGATCTCGGTTTTGCAGAGCCCTCTAACTGGCTCGGGTGAAGTGTGGTTCTGTGAAACAGCTAAGCCAATCTAACAGCTCATTAGTGCTCCCCCAGCTTTCCTTATGCCTGCTTATTGGCCACCTTGTGGAGTTGTTTGTCTTGATATAGCATGAGAAAATTAACCTGTTGAGGAAGAAGTGATTAATTTTGTAGTTGAATTATCTTAATGGAGGAGCTGGCACAAGGAATGTGGAGAGTGGCACCCCATTTGGATTAGCTTATTTTTTAAGCTGATCTGTGTATCATCAAATGGTGCCGTAGTAGCAGAAGCTACTATGCCTGAAGATCATGCTTGTACATACCAACGGAGCAAGACCAGGGACCAAACTGACATGGGTAGTAACTGACAGCAAAATACTGCAATGCAATTGCTCAGTTTTCCCTGAGCTTTAAATAACAAAGCATCAAAGGGTATTCATATAATAGTGGTTCTAGAGAAGAAGAAACACAAGGTAAAAGTCAAAACTTTACTTCCAGAGTCCTGCCTGAAGGCTTGATATCAAAGATACAATGCTCATAAAATATAAGGTGATTCTCTTGTTTTTGGGGAAAAGGGGACTGCTTAAGATACTGAATTGCTTTCATGCTTTTTTTTTTAAGAGTTTACTAGTCAGCCAGGACAATATATTCACACAGGAATATTTCCTTTAAGAACAAGGATAACCTACTCAATACCTCTGCTCTACTGACAATATCTACTAAAATATATATATATTCTGTACAAGTGCTTCTGGATATCTGCCTCATGTTTACATGCAATTATAATATTTTTGCACTTAACAGTTTGGTTATATATGCAACACTCTTGTCTTCTAATGCTTGCAGTAAGAAGTTCCTTTATTTTGTCGTTGCTCTTCCTCCTTCATTTTCTCATAGTCCATCGATAATCACTGCATACTATCTCATGTCTTATCAATTTTGGGAGCTGATAACCTGTCCTTATAAGATCAGTGGTGGATTCACTGAACTCTTTACCTTTTAGAGCTGACTCAACACAATTACTATATCAATGTTCTGATACCTTCTGCAAACAATTTGTTAGGTACTTGGCTAAAGTTTTCTAGAAAGACACCTAAATGAAGTTTGTTAATAATTGATTTACATGCAAACGAGGTTTGTCTGTGAATTCCTGCTGACTGTTAATTGAGGTGTGTGTGTGTTTGTATAGTCAGCTGGCTAGATGTCAGGAGTGATTTAAATGTTTATGCCTCATGTGATCTGAGGTATCTAGAAGTATCATGTGAGATGTTGTTTGCTTTCTTGTTCCTAATTTTAAACACAAGCCTTTTCTGTGGCAGTCTATCATGGAGTCTATGAGCTACTTTGAGACATTCTCCTTAGAGAACTGTGGTCAGAGTTTCAAATTAATTTTCCAGAAAACTTGGTTCATTTTGAAGGCATGCTAATTTATAGAACCAAAAAGATGACAGTTATTTGAGGAAATTAAAAAGTTACAAGTTAAAAAGTTACAATATTTGATATATATCCAAAGGCATTTGCATTTCAAAGTAGTAAAAAAGTACCAGTTGATGGCCTCTCTGCCACACAAACAATAGATTCCCCCCCCCCCATTATATAGGTACAATTTTTTTTCTTTTTTTTTTCCCAAATGAAACTTAAGATCCCCCTATTCATGGCTTTTGTTGAACGTCCTTTTTTCTTTGCTTCCTGAGCAGTATTAAGGCAAGTCACTTTCCAGGGTGCAAGTTGCTTATTGTCTTCTGCTGGGAACTGTGAATCAGTCATTAAGACTTAAGGATAGTGATAGGCAGGAGTGTAAATATATCCTAAAGCTAGTTATTGTAGTTCCCAGGAAAAGTCTGTAACATCTTTTAAACTCTCAAATGAAATTTTTAAATGTGCTTTCCATAAAGCTTAATCAAACAAGAACACATCCCAGAAGGAGATCTACTAGCTTTGTCAGGGCAGTTGGAAAAAAAAAGAAAAGCAAAAAGCAAAGCATCTATAAGATGGGAAGTGAATTGGGTTCATGGCTGTATTAGAATGAATTCTGTTGGGATTAATGTCTTTGTGAAAAATGAGAATATGCTAGAACTAATAGATCATCAAACCTGATGGAAACACTCTGCTGTGTATGAAATCTCATTATATTTCCAAATGTCACAGTTCAGAAGTCAATACATGTATTGCACAACTACAAATTAGGGAGGCAAGGGTACTGCTTGAGATCTTTTCTTGGACATCCAGTTTTAACTAGTGCTATTGTATTTTGCAGAACTAAACTTGCCAGTTATTTTGTACATCTGTGAGGTCAGTCTGCAGGCTTTAAAAAGTAAGAACTTTCTGTAATGTTTCCAGCAAAAAGGCTTAGAAACTACAGATAATGGTAGATGAGAAGATGAGAAAAATTGCTTACAGATTACTCTGCCCACAGATGCTTTCTGTGTATGGCCTGAAAGCAAAGGGAAATGTGTTTTTTCCTACTGCTTTCAAATTCCATCACAGAAAATTCAGAAAGGTTTGTCCTTATCCTACAGAATTAATCTTCAATGTGATCTATTTTTAACTTGTTACTTATCAAAAAGACACTAAGTAGTTCTCCAGCCAAAATGTAAATCATTAACGCTGTTAAATTGTGTGGGGTGAGGACTGAAGATCTTGCATATTTCTCTCCATAATGTGAAAATCAAAATTTGCATTTTGTTCCCTACAGCTTCATCATGAACCCTATTCAGCTTGCAGAATGTACTTTAGAAAATAAAACATGAGTTGTGAATTACAGTGATTAGCAGTTTCACTGTTAATATAGAAATGTAAACCTGAAAAAACCTTTTTGTTAATCCTTGCTTTATAAGCAAACAGGCATCATGCCTGTACCTGAGACTATTTTTTAACTCCAGTATTGTATCTTGGCACAGGTGGAACTTGCCCCTTATCTTTTGTTTAGAATTACATAAAATTACTGCTTTCCAACTTGTTCCTTATCATCCCTTAAGTAAAAATTAGTATGTAATGTTTCTCATCTGTTATGAATTGGACACAGGAGCACATCCTCTATCCTCAAGCTTCTTGAAGATAAAATTTTTTAACCAAATTAAACTTGCAGTTAATCTAAGATCATTCCATTAAGTCCAAGTGAGACTTTGTATGCTTTCCTGCTTTCAGTACTCTTTTTGATACATTTATCTTGATTATAATCTGAAACTTCTTCAGTTCTGAGTCTTCCTACTCTGAGCAGGAGTGCTTATGATTATTTGAGTGCTGTTTGGAAAACTCAGCAAGTTCTTAAAACTCTGATACTCCAGATGTTTGTCTAAGTCTTTGAAAGGTATCTTTGCTGGAAGAGTTTGATTTTTACACAAGGAAATGAGATTCCAGGGTAGAACAGAATGTCACTCTTCTACGTTGTTTTGCATTGAAACTGATGACAAAATCAACCTGTTCTGTCCTTGGCAGGTCTGCTGCTGCAACTGGCCAGCTGTGAATGATTGATATAAATAGAATTACACTCTGTTCCTTTTCTAATTAAAAGCACTGATACAGCACAGGCACGAGACTGTGGAACAAGCTGTTGCCTTATAGTTCTGTAAGCAATAACTAAACAGCATTTTGTGAGGTTACCAGACTGAACTTCAGTAAACTCTTTCTAGGGTGTGATGCAATACTATAATCTCCCTTACTATGCTTTCCAGTATATCAGAGTCCTTGAAATATGACCTAAAATAAACTGTGGTCAGCTACTGGGTCTTTTAACCTAATGAGAAAGTAGAGGTAGTTAATAAAGAAATCCTGAGGTGTATCTTTTCTGCAGTGGTTGAAGGTTGTAAGAGTGTGGTTGTCCAGGTCTATAGTTTGAGGTTCTGTCCTTTTTCAGTTCTGCAGTGTTCCTCTGAAAGCCTATCTGGCTTTCCAGTTAAATTAGGTGTTCCACTAAAAGGTAATATCTCTTTCTTTAAACCATTGCTAAGTATCAGAGTTCTATAGAAAAACTGTTTTGATTAAATAATTTACTGAAGTAGGGAAAAAAGAAAAGCAAATGTATGGGTAGGCCTGCATTAAAAAACTTCAAAATTAAACATTGACAAGTGAATAGGATAAAGTTATGCACACACTGAAAAGGTGGGAGGGTGTGGAGCTGAAAGGGGTGGGGGGAACCCTTAAGAAGTGCTTAACTCTTACATTTTTCTAATTCAGAGAAACTTTTCAGTTACTGAAGTATCTTTTGCCTTTCTGGTTGTTGAGGGAAAAAAAAGATTAAACATAATGTAAGAAATTTCTCTGGAAATTTGCTGTTGAAAATTGTAAAAGCATTTTTTTGAGCTTAGTTCTAATTTAGAAATAATATTCCTGTCTCTATCTAGTGCTTAAAATAAATAAAGGAAAAGAAAATTTCATCAAAGGAATACTGGTATTTGGTATATGCCTTTAAGAACTGTGCACTTCAGAGAAGGTGCAAATACAAGACCCTTCCCTCCAAGTATTACTGATGTAATGTATCAAAAAAAAAGTGAAGATCAAAACTGTTGTTGCATCCAAACATGAATGTAAAAGATATGAAACTATATATTTGGATTATTATGCTAGCTAACTAAATCTTGTGTAGCAAAGGTGCAGTTGGAGGTGAAGAAGTAAAAATAAAAAACATAAATGGAGCTGCTTTCACTTGACATTTTTTAATGTCAAATTGATAGTTTGCAAGCAACTGTTTAAAGAGAACAGAAAGAGTTGCATGTGCAGTTGTAATACTCTGAAGAAAAAAAATCTTCCAGAAAGATTCAGTTTGCACTTTAAAACACAGATGATTTTAATAATGTCCAAGACCATCTGTTTTTCATACCCATGGCCTAACATGACCTGTTCTTATACAGTCTGCTTTTTGAAGATGTGAACTGTTGATCCAGAGCTATTCTACATGGTGGTTCCCCACTGATGATTTTTGAAAATCCAAATATTTTCAGTGGAAAATGTGCATGCAGTACTTTGTTCTTGCATAACATTTTTTAATCCAGTTACAAAACTTAATGGTATCTTTGGATGTAGTGATACAGCATATGAGGGCTACAGTATTAAGATGTGTATATTATAATGTAAAATGTTATACACTTTAAGTGTCTTGTTTTTATATCTTTCAGTTCCAGGGGACTTAGGTAATCAGCTGGAAGCAAAGTTAGATAAGCCATCAGTAGTGCATTATCTATGCTCCAAGAAGACAGACAGTTATTTTACACTCTGGCTGAATTTAGAATTGCTTCTGCCTGTCATCATTGACTGCTGGATTGATAATATCAGGTAAGACTAGAAATGTTGCTCTTTGCAGTTACCTCCTTTCCTTAGACTGACATGCTTTGTACAGAATGGCTGCCTTAAACTTTCTTTTCTGATTCAAGACCGGTGAAAGAAATGACTTGGAATTCTGCTAGGTAGAGTAACAGGATGAATCAGAAGATGTGGCTCTTGCATCTGAGGTAGCTGTTCATCAGTGATGAAAAACAGAGGTTGTCTTAGTTTCTTCCACTTTCTCTCCTACCAGTTACCCAGTGTTGGTTTGGGCACTTATCAGACACTTCTGCAGGCTTACCTAAAGCAGAACATTTTCTGCTTTTTTGATGAGTTACTTAAGTTTTGATGAGGCAAGGGGGAAGGAGGTAGATTGGGCAGCTCAGAGGGGACAGGCAGGAGGAATGTGAGCTTGCACTTTTGCTGTCAGTGGCAGTCTCGCAGGCAGTTGAGACACACTGTGTCCTTCAAGGGCAGTCAGGAAGTCTCTTTCCAGAATTATTTTGGTTTAAAACATTGCCTAATTTAAAGCATCCAGACTATTTCATCATTCAGTCTGTTTCATTAATGTTCCTGTAAAAATTGTATAAAAACCTTTATGAAAACAAGAAATACTTAGCTTGTGCAATTTAAAAATATTGTATTGGCATGTTGCTCTTTTATGTGAATATACTGAGCCATTGTGTAGTTTTACCTCTGCTTTATGTCCTGCTATATGCCTTAGAGGTTAGAGATTTCTGGTGTGTGAAGATTTGAATATCAGTTCAGATTTTAAGACTGCATCTAGGGGTTAAAACTTGCATTCAGAAATGGCAAATGTATTGATACGGTATTAAAAACAAATGAACAAAACCCCGACAATAATAATAATAATCATAATCATAATAAAGACCCTGACCCAATGCTCCAGATTCTTCGTATCTCAAATTGATTTGAAAAGTATCTACAAAACACTCAATACTGCTGTGTGTTTCCTGAGGTACCAATCATTAGTCAAGAAATATCAAGTACTCCCTTATGCTGGTGTGGGTGTTCTAGTTAAACAGAAATGAATTATTTTCATCTAGGAGAATTTTTCCAATATCTGATTTTACAGGTATTTTATCTTCTACTGCTACATTCTTAATGTCCTTGACGAGTCTTCTCTATTGTGTGGCTTGATGCAAAGTGAAATGGCATAGAACTACATAAAGTAGCTTATATTCTAAAGTTGAAGTTCAGCCACAATTCTGTATACTCAGTTTTATGGAGAAGATAAGTCTCAGATTCTGCCTGTAAAGCATTAAACCAAAATAATTGTTTGCATTGTATAACCTCTTAACCATTAGAGTACTCTTACCATGCCTGCCAGGGTTTTTTTGTTTTATTTTTTCTTCTCGGTAATAGCACTTAAAGTTCTTGTTACTGCACTCAGAATGTAAGACCCAATGTAGTCGAGAGTTGTCATGTGGTAATATGACATGTTTCATGTTTTTCTCTCTCTTCCCCCCCCCCCCCCCCCCCCCCCGCATTCTCCCCACAGAACCACAA